>NW_021319545.1:367390-394327 GCF_001605985.2 Dendrobium catenatum | reverse complement strand
ATAGAGAGAGAGAGAGAGAGAGAGAGAGAGAGAGAGAGAGAGAGAGAGAGAGAGAGAGCAGTAAAAAAGGTTCAACTTAAATTAATAGAGAAAAATAAATTATTTGAACCTTTCACTTTGAAGGTGTAGCATGAAATAGTTGAAAATACTTATTCATGAATGTGGCATAAACAATTCAGACAAAGTTAACTTAAAAAGTTCGAAAAAAAAAAGAAGATTATACCATCATTGCCCATTCAACTTCTAATCTGCTTCCTTCACTGCCCGAAGAAGATGAGAAATACGGTAATGAAGCTTCAAATTTTGCTCAACTTGCTTCTTAATCTCCTTTGAAGCCTGAAGTTTCATAAGAACAGATAAAAGTTAGTGAGTTAAAGAGAGCAAATAAAATTAAGAGGTTTCAACCTTCTCTTGCTCGGATGCGAGTTCAGCTTGGGCTATTTCTAACTTTAACTGGAGGTCTTTAATAACAGATGACATTTGCTTGCTTTCAGCATTTGACTCTCCTGGAAGAACATTCATATAATCATTCAAACTGCAATAAAAAAATGCTTCAATTTAAAATTAATATAGAAACGTACCTTTTTTATTACCAAGCAATGCCTCCAACCTCATTATACGTTCCTTCAAAAAAAAAAACTTGTTAGGATGCTAGCTTGCAATCTAAATAATGCAGATAGAATGCTAATCTCAAATAGAGCTTACAAAGTGAAAATTCAAATCATCAACCAAAATACCAACACAAGCAAAGAGAAGAATATGATCCAATCCTTTCTAAGATTGTTGAAGTTAATGCCAATGAGGACCTAATGTTATGAACCGCCATGAAATTGTCCCAGCTGTGCAATTTTGAAATTAGCATCAACGCCTAAATGGATTGAGCCATTTGTTTTTTAATTACAGCTCTTGAAAAGATGCTAACTTAAACAGACATCTGCAATGGTTATCCATGCAACCTTCAGCCATAACAGAATTGATGAAGCCCAAACTGTATATAAGGACGTAACAAGTTATTGTCTTTAAGCAGGCCCAAAGTTATCATATTAAAGAAGCATAACAAAGATACTAGACTCTAAGGAAGCATTACATTATCCACTACATTTCTATGTTGCTTACCATTTTAGATTAATTAATAATGGGAATTGCAGCCAACACATGATCATGAACTTCATTTAAGCTTCTTTGGGCTGCCTTCTCTAGATATTAATGACCTTTCTTTATTAAATTTAAATGAGAATTTCACTCTTAACAGGACAAAATCAAGAGAAATGATTCATGTAGCCAACCCCACACAATGGGATAAAAGCTTGATGTTGTTGTTGGGGCTGCCTTCTCTAGGCATTAACCTAGTGTAATTTTCCACAGGTGAAGAGTCTCAAAGTTTTGATCCATAAACTTGTATCTTTTGATAGGCTGAAATTGACATGAAGTGATCTTTGGGATTAAAGCTCATCAAACATAAAAATAATTATGAATAATGTAATCGCCACATGCCTGATTTAAGCCATTCATGTCAATTGAAACCAAATAAATATGACTAAGTTGTTTTTGCGTGATCCTAGAATTATATTTGTGGAGTATCGTGTTCAGTAAAACCAACTCCAGTGACTTAAAAAAACACGTTTCAAACATGTTCTTAGAACCAATTCAAAGGTTCCATATGAAACCATAAAATCACATTCAACTTCACCTGCTAGTATCTTCGTTGCAAACAAATGGGCAAATGTCCTTCTGCACATGGCAACACCAACATCAAGAACAAGAAAATACTCCAAGGAACCATTGCAATGGCAGGACATAACTCAAATCATAAGAGTTCCTAAAGTTAATTCATCAAAGGTACAAGTAGTTTTTGGTTTTGTACTTTTGTCAGCCCAACTTATTCAGCACCTTCCTTTTGGTTGGCCATAATCCATGTTTACAAATTCAATTTCAAGTACCATTCAAATCTGGAAGTACAGATCATTGACAAATAAATTCAAGCATATTAATGTCAAGTTCACCATGTTTATCAGTAGGCACGTGTACTGCAAACAGATATATAGCATAACACAATCAGCAAAATTAAAAAGCTAAAAAGTAGGAAATGTAAGGGATAACAGGTATTCTCTAAACGCAAAACTATATACCCAAAAAAATAACTTTTCATATTAAACCCAAAATATGCTCTAGATTTTGAAACTTAAAATACTAGGATCAACACAATTGCAGTGATAGAGGCTTAACAATGGAGTTACCATAGAAGCAGCTAATTAGCTTGCTTGAAAAGTTAAGAGGACATAAAATCTACATTTTCCCCTTCAATTTCTAATTTCTACAGCCTTGACCTCAAATTGGGAAACCATTTTTTCCGGTTAGTGTAATACTAGAATAACAAGAAACACTACGTAAAAAAACCAATTCATGTAGGTTTTGAGAGTGATAGACCAAACAATTACATATCAAACATGTAGGAAATGATAAAAGTACAATCGCAACTTTGAGACAATGAAGTTGGTTTCAGTTCAAACCCACATGAGAGATGTTTAAGCTGTACCTGAGATAAAGTCACCAATGAAGTAGTGTGACTACATACCCAAGGTAGAAGATCAAGTTTCTATCATGTTTTCTATCATAGAATTTTGTTTCCATAAAGCCTTGCCTCGGTTGAACCCAAACTCAGAACCTGATTGCAAACAAGCTGTAGCCCTCTGCTTACACGTCCATGATCAAAACAACATTTCTAAAATTACTGTAATCTGACTCTTCAAACAGATGAAAATATGCATTTACACGCTATAATTCTACTACATAATTCTGTTCAACGCCAGAATTTAATACTCAAAAAAAGGTCTAACAATTAATCAAAAACATGATTGCAGACAACAAATAAATGCAAACCACATGCATTTCGGATACTCCATTGATATAACTAGATAGTTGCTACGAGTTATGCGAGGAGAGAGTAGCCAAGCCTACTTGGTCAGGAGATTTGAACTCAAAACATCACTCAATAACTAAGATCAGCAAAATTCCTCTTCTAGTTTCATCTCCTAAAAAAATCCAATAAACATTGTGCTAGACTGCTAGTGTGACCCTTTCCTCTGCAAAACAAGCTAGGGCAGCGCAACAACCAGATTTCCAACTCGAGAAGCGAAATAGAGAAGAAAAGGAAGAGGAAACCGTGACAGCATGAGAAACGAGAATAATTTCCATTCAAATAAGTCGAACCCTTCGAAGCAATACTTCCACCGATCCAATCGTCATTGGGGTACATATAAGGTGAGATACGATCGCTAACCTCAGCTTCAGAGGCCCTCTCATAGAAGGGCTTGAGCACCTCGTCCGTGTTCTTCGTTCTCAACTCCTCCGTCATCGAGGCAGTGTATCCGTTCCGGAAAACCTCGTGGAGCGCAGCGGCGATGTCCCGGCTTTTTGGAGTCCGGCGAGCAAAATATGAAGTCAAAGTTAAAATGGGTCGGATCTCGTCCGATCGTACGCGAGCCGTCTCATAAACCTGATCGTACGCGGTTTTAGAGTATAAATAATGTAATTTAAAATATTTTATAATTATGTGATTGAATGTGAACTAAATATATAAGATTTTTTTTATGTTTAATTTAAAATAAAAATAATGGCTAATCATGGCAGTGATAGGGTTGAAGAAAGCGGCTAGCTAGTGACAATGGTGATGACTAATGGTACTGGTTGTGGTGATCGACAATGACATCTGGTGGTGGCCAACGGTAAGAGCGATGAGCAGCCAATGGTGGTAGTGGCGGCTAACGGCTGACGACTGTAACAAGCAGCCAATGATAGTGGTGATGGCGATGACAGCCAGTAGTAAGGATGGTTGCAACTTGTTGTAGTTAGCGGCAAAGAATTTATGAGTGTTTGAAATTTTGATCAAATCAATTGATTTTTCAAATACTTGAAAAATGATTTAGATAAAGAATTTCAAATTCATCAAAAATTTATTGTATTATAAATGAGGCATATCAATGAACCAAATTTTCAAAATGCATGCATTTAATTTACTTTGCACCAATAATACAACAAATGAAACAAGTATGTGTTTAAAAAAAAGTAAACAATTTCAAATAAATTTGTTGTAAGAAATTTAGAATAGATTTTTTTTTTAATGAATTTAGAATCCATTTGAAATTAGTAAATTTTAAATTCATTGTTCTCATGTTTTTTTTTTTTTTTGTAATACTTAGACTAATTATGACAAATTTACATATCACATGCACAAGCTTCGAACTCAAAAGATCTTAATTGATAACCAAAGCTTCCAACCAATATATGAAGATGAGATGCGTCTCGTGTCCCATGTTGATTTCAGACCTCGCATCCCGTGTGTCTCCAACATCATGACCTCGCCAACCTAGCTGACTATCGTAATCCCATCATAATTGCCATCTTGCAACCACTTCGACCCGTGAACGTTGTTCACACCTTCTCATGTCCTCCATCGCCGATAACCCTCTCTCCACACCAACCATCCACGTCAATCTTGTCTAATCCGCCGTGCTCTAGATTATTTTTAAATAAAAAGTAAACGGAGACATTACAATAATATATTAATAAAAATTTACCTATTTGTTTATGCACAAGTTTAAATTTATTTTATTTTCAATCAAGCAAAAAATTTTCTATAACTGTTAGAATCAACAAAGTGATAAAACCCATTTTGTTCATGCCATATTCAGATTAAAGCTTGAGATACTTTCAACGACTTCTGTGTGCTAGCAAATTATGAGCTCTTACCTTATTGGTATAAAAGCTTGAGAGTTTTCCAGCTTCCTTTGCATGTTAAAAAGGTTCCTTTCTCATTTGTTTCTAATCCTTCACATCAACGGCTTTTTGTGCCCTGATAAATTATATAACAAAAATTCACTTGAACTCAACAATCCTTTTGTGCCCCGATAAAATTTATTTTATTTCTTATTTGATAAATTATTAAAAAATTCATGATCTTTTGCATATAAATTATAAACAAAAATTGATAAAAAAAAACTCACAAATAATTATTATTAATGAAATTATGAGGAGAAATGAGCATTCAAAATTCAAATCCAACAAAGGAATCAAATTCATGTTGGTGCACTTTGAGATTGGGAAAGCTCCGATATTGACATTAGTATGAACTAAGTGTTTGTTTGGGATAACTTTTTTATTGCCTTATGAAATAGTTTCTTAATATATATATTTTTATTTGAAATTTTTTAGTAATAAGCTGCTTTATAAAGCAGCAAGAAAACTGGTCCAAATGAAGCCTAAAACTATTTGCAAACAAGCTTTTTTTGCAGCCTTGGGATGGAATTTTTATTAGGTCAGGACACCTGACGTAGCACTACATCCGGACGCCAATAAAATGTCGTCGCGTGCTCTTACTCTTTACCGCGCGCCCGACAGCCCGGCCCAGATCGGAACCCGATATTGTTATGTATTAGCTGATTTATGCAGACCAGGGTATAGCTAGGTATTGATCGGTAACGAAAAATATCATTCTGTCAAGACTAATACCTAGCAATACCCCGGTTTTGCTAGGTATTGCTCGATATTGGTAGGTATTGCTCGGTCTTGGTCTTGAAAGAACGATATTTCTCGTATTGTCACAGCAATACCTAGCAATATTTAGCAATACCGAGCAATACTAGCAATACATGAACATAGTAATACCGGGTTCCGGTCTGGATCAGGTCGTGAGGCCGCACTGGTAAAGAGTAAGAGCACGTGACGAATTTTATTGACGTCCGGAATGTAAGCTACGTCAGGTGTCCTGACCTAAAATAAAAGTTCCTTGGGAAGAGATGAGTTTAAATTAGATTGATGCTTACCTGCTAATTTCCATAGCTAAAATTTGTATATATATATATATATATATAATAATATATATATATAATATATTTGAAATCAAATAAACTTTTTGAATCAATAAGAGTTAGATTGTGATGATCATAGATTTTTGTAAGGATAATTGTAGGATTGTTATAAGATATTATAAAATATTTTTTTTATAAAAAATTTTGAATTTTTGGTTTATTGTAACTGCCATCATTTAAATTCTAAGAAACTAGTAGCAAAAAAAGATTATAGTAACGCATGATTGAAAAGTAAAACAATTGAAAAAATTAACAAAAAATATAAATTAAGGTTTCTTTAAGACTATTTTTTATGCTTCTAAAATAAATTTAATAAAAAAATTAAAATTAAATTTTTTTATTTAAAACTCTAAACCTCTAAATTCATCCCAAATAAGCATAAATTCTGCATTCAATTGAGAGTATGAGGCATTTTTCTTTCTTTTTAAAAGTTACCAAGCACACAATACAATTTTATTAAACTATTTAATTTTTATCCAAATTCAAATTTGATTGTTCAAAAATACGATGTTTAAGTCAAATATAATTTGATTGGAAACAATCATTCAATTTTTTAAATATTGTATGATTTATGGATTTATTTATAAAAAATTAATTTTTTTTAAATATAATGAATATGATAAATATTTTTAAAAATTAAATATCAATTTTCTTACAATTATAATTTAAAAGATATATTAAGGTGATTAAAAAATAAAATAGTTAAAAAAGGTCCCAAATTGAGTTTCTTTTTGTTTTCTTTATCCAAAATTAGGGGTGTCAATTTTTGACACGACCCGAAACATGATTCGAACACGACATGAAAAAATCCGGGTTATGGTCAACCCGGACCCGAAACGGGTCCGGTTCGGGTGGACCCAACAATCCAAAATTGACCCGAAATGGATATGAAAACTCTTATTTGACCCGAAAAATCGAGATTGACTTGTTTTTTACCCAAAAAATGAAGATTGACCCGATTTTTGACCCGAAAACTAGCAATTTTGGGTCAACCCCGGATCATTCGTGTCGGGTCAGGTTGACCCGGACCCGAATCGGGTCGGTTCGGGTCTGAGAACTTGACCTATTTTTAAAAATGGGTCAGATTCAGGTTGACCCAAATAGTGCCGGATCAATTTCGAATTCGACCTAAATCCGACTTGTTGACCTGAATTGGCACCCCTACCCAAAACCGACCTTTGCCAGTTTGCCATGGCATCCAATCAGACATTCGGGTCGGGTCGGGTCGGGTCGTCGGCTCCCGCCTTGGCTACGTAGCTGGTAGTTCGCGACATATATAGGGCGGCCCTGTGGCCTGGGTTGCCCATTTCGCCGTTGCATCACTGCCCTCTCTTCTCCCTCTTCAAGCTCGCTGTACCGCCTGCAGGGCTTTTAGGGCAGCAATCAAGCGTCAAATATATCCACCCCATACTTCATTTCTCTTAAGGGGGGTTAGTGCCTGCGAGCCAGTCGACTAAATGATTGCATGAACTGTTTGATAACAATGGATACGAACTCTCCATTCATGATTTCGTGCAAGCCATTCTACATTCTGTAGCTTACTATGGACTTCGTCAAAAGAAGTTGGTAAATTTCGCAACGCCGTCGAACTTCTTCTGCTTATTTTGTCTAATTATTATCTCTCTAGAATTTTATCTCGCAATGTGCTTTCTTGATGCTATCAGTTCTTGAAGTAGATGAGAAATTTTTTCTTTTATTATTGTATGTCACTGTATCTTTGCTTGGCACCATATAATTTGCTAAATTGCTTCCTAGATTTTGTTGTGTGGTGGTTGGTTTCCCACATGCCAGGTTAAGGTTTTGACTTGTCAGAATAATCTGGCTGAGTTACTGGTTGCAAAACTTCTACTGTAAGTAAAATTTCATATGTTATCTCCTTGATTAGTCAGTTTATTGCTTTACCCGACAAAAAGATCTATTATTCAATAGTTATTTTGATGCAGCTTTTAATATAATTTAATTTCCCATATAGTCACTAATACCGAGTTATTTTGGATTTTGATTGAGGTAAATAATGATTAGCATGAGAAGCATCCTGGTGGAAGAAACCTTGCATGCTGGTTCTGCATTTTAAGCCCGTGATTGTTCTTTATGAGTCGCTCATCGAACAATTATTCATCTGTAGATGCGCTTGTAAAAGTGGAGAAAAATAATTTATCATGTAAGTCCTCATGCAATAGGAGAAATGTTGGTAGAATTCCATTAAATATGTTAAGCTATGAATCAACTCTAGTTATATAAGCGCATCTCTGGCAAAGTGGGTTACCATTATTAAGCCTAATAGTGAATAATAACATTTGCTGTTGGCTAATGGTCGAAACTTTTATACCTTGATTAGAGGGAGAAAAATAACACACTACTTCTTAGAAACTGACATTGCAGAGTCTCTAGTTGTAATTTAAGTCAATTATAGTGAATGTTCAATTGATTATGTATATTATTATGTATTAAAAGTAGAGACCCTCTCCCTTTAATGAGGAAAGCCCCCCACCACTCCACTAGCACCACCAACATCTTGTGCACACACCCAGCCACTAAAAACAAAGAATCCTAGAATCCTATTCCTATCAAATGCCCATGTAATTAGGCAAAGAATATACAACAACAAGAGCAACATTAAGCCTTTGTCCCATTACGTGAGGTCGGCTACATGAATCATTTTTCTCTATTGTGTCTTGTTAAAAATAAAAAATAATTGTCAATTAACAAATTTGGAAGGCTTTTTAATGAGTTTTGTTGTTAAATATAAAGGTGAACTTCTTTTGTAAAATCACCTTGAAAAAAAAAATTATGTCCAAGATTTACAGGTTTGCGTTCTTATTTGCATTAGCATTATAGTGATAGGATGATACAATCCAAATTATAAGAAGGATGCATAATTTATGAGGAAATCACTATCTAAATACTATGCACATACCACTCATATCTATCCACTATTAAACCTGTAAATAGAAAAAAAGCAGTGCTCTCCATGTACACAGATTTAATCTCAAATGAACATGAGAAAACTTAAAAGTAGCCAATATTTTTCAAATTATAATTACATTAAGTTACTTTTTTATATTTGGATTGTAACCTAAACTTGATATTTAGGTGGAGTTGGGTTTACGGTTGTCCATCAACATTTTTGTTTTTTCCATAAACCTCAGATTGACATACTTTCACACCGCTAACTACTTCCATATTATGTTAGAGTTTACATCTTTGTCAAATATATTCAAATTGATCATTGCCTGGTGCTAATATATCATGAGAAGTTATGCATCAATATAACTCAACATGGATGGAGTTGTTGATTGTTCCAGAAGGATAATTTCCCATTCAAAATTAATTAAACTCCATTTTCCACAATAGGATTGTTCTCATTAAATTTTGGATTAGGCTTGAGATTTTGCTTTCTAGTCTTTCTTTTGCTATTCCATAACAAAATACAACAATAACAACAAGCCTTTATCCCACTACGTGGGGTCGACTTCATGAATCATTTTTCTCCATTGTGTCCTATTAAAAGTCAAATTCTCAATTAAATCTAATAACAATGTCATTTCTAATTTTTTAACCAAATTTTTTTAGATCTACCTCTACCTTTCTTAATAAAAGTAAAATTTAATACATACTCTCCTACCCGGATCTTTGGAAGGCCGAAGTTTTATGTGACCAAACCATCTAAGGCGACTCTTTCTAACCTTATTTTCCATTGGAGCTACTCCAACATTTTCACATATATGCTCGTTTCGTATTTTGTTCTAAGAGTAAAGCCACTCATTCACTTGAGCATCCTCATGTCAAGGACACTTAATTTTATGCTTCTCTTTTAATGGCCTACATTATGTGCCATAAAATATTGCAGGTCTTACCACCATCTTATAGAATTTTTCCTAAAGTTTGAAGGATACTTTTTCTATCACATAACAACCCGATGCATTCCTCCACTTCACTAATAATATTCCCATCTATTTCACCATCATTCTGAACAATAGACCCAAGATATCTAAAACGTGTACTCTTATTTATGATTTGATTGCCCAAAGTCACAATCTCACCACTAGATATATTACTCTTTAAATTGCACTCAATGTATTCGGTTTTAGATCTACTCAAACGAAAACTTTGAGACTCTTAAGGTTGACTTCCATAATTCAAGTTTACCTTCAAATCCCTCTCTAGTCTTATCAACAAGAAGAATATCATCAACAAAAGGCATACAACAGAGTACATCCTCTTGCAAATTTTTAGCAAGAACATCCATGACTAAAGCAAGAAGATATAGGCTTAAGGTTGATCTTTGATGTAATCCAGACCAAAATACAAGAGTTTATATATATATATATATATGTTAGAATTCATAGAATTTGAGAAGGGTAAAAATACCTTCTACTTATTATATAAAATTATCCCTATTTATAGATCTATACAAGATGTCTTAATAAAGAAATAAATAACTTCTAATTGATACATAATTGCCTCAATATAATCCTTCCTAATTCAGCTACCCAAATATAGAAGGATATTATCGTGATCCAGGTGAGCCACCCACGGATTCTCATCCTGACCGTGGGATCAAATGCCAAGGGATGACTGAGATTTTGACACTCCCCCTCAAGCTGGAGACCAGCTTGCAATTACTCGCTCAAAGGTAGAGCTGCATTGGTTATGGATAGGATATCAACCACCTGAGAAAGCCGGCAATGAAGGCCGATGATGAAAAACAATCCTCAAAATTCCGACAATTAAGGCCGATTGTGGGAACTTGTATTCCTCAAGTTTCCAGCAATGAAGGCTGTATGTATAGTAGCAATAAAAGTTGATTTGATCAACCATAAAGGCTGATTTGCTTGTATCAGCAATAAAGGCTGATTTGCTTGTATCAGCCATAAAGGCTGATTTGATTATATCAGCAATAAAGGCTGATATCAGGTCTTAATCACGTCTCAAATCTGATTTAAGACTTCTTGCTGTTGTCGGCCCATCTAAGATAATCGAGAGGGGCGTCTATGTGGATCTGAGCGGAACAGGATTTTCGGAAGGAGCTTCCGATCAAATCGAGCGTCTGCGAACAGCTTCTTCTTTCGAGCGTCGGTGCAGCTTTGCTTCACGGGTCACCTATGCGAAGGTAGGGATGTCGCGGCTGCAGCTGCTCTCACAGTCAAGGCAATCAAAATCCTCGATGCGGACGACGGCGGGCTTGAGATCGTATCAGACACAGCGGATGTGGATCCAGATCTGATCGACGTTGGAACGAGGGGAACCAGAGCGGCCGAAAAGGATGTTCGACGGGATCGTTAGTGGATTTCAGATCCGAAGTCTTCGGTCGTCATGCCCTTCCCGTCGGATTGGAAGTTTGGATCGGGGTCACTGGTCGCCTCTTCAGCTCGTCTCGGCCAGCGGCTTCGGCTCCGTCAAGGTCTCCGTCGGTTCGCCAAGCTTCGTCCGCTGCGAGTTTCTTGTTGGTAGCGTTGGCAAGGCTCCGCCTCTCCTTTTCTCCTTCTTTTCTTCCTCCGTTCCTAGTTCCGTCGTTCGGCTTCTTCCGCGAGTCTTCTCGCATCTGGTGGCGTCGAACAAAAGTCCTTTCTTCGCCTCTTACACGAGGAACTAAAAGGAACGTTTTTCAACGGCAATGAAGGCAGCCCTATTTTCTTCGTCGATCCGGCAATAAGAGCGGCAATGAAGGCCGGCTTCCTTTTACAAAAAATTGGCAACAAATCGTGGCTCTGATACCATGTTAGAATTCATAGAATTTGAGAAGGGTAAAAATACCTTCTACTTATTATACAAAATTATCCCTATTTATAGATCTATACAAGATGTCTTAATAAAGAAATAAATAACTTCTAATTGATACATAATTGCCTCAATATAATCCTTCCTAATTCAGCTACCCAAATATAGAAGGATATTATCGTGATCCAGGTGAGCCACCCACGGATTCTCATCCTGACCGTGGGATCAAATGCCAAGGGATGACTGAGATTTTGACAATATATATACTTAAACTTGACATAGATGGGGAGCCAAACAAGTTTGGATATAATTTAAATAAAAGTTTGATTGTTCTAATAAAATAGGCCCCTTCCAATAAAGTGCAAAACTAATGTAAATTTAAAAAAGTCATCCACATGTGTGGCATTAGAATAACTGATTATTATGTCAAGCCCACTGACCACTATACATGATCGTATATTTGTGAATGTGGCCCCCTTTTGTATTATTTTAGTTGGGAATTTTCTTATTGATTAATGAAAATGGATCAAACTTAGGTTAACCTTTATCCATTGGAGGTTATCAGAGGACACACAAGCACATTTACACTTTAAGTCATGAAAATAAATATGTACTGTAAGGCAATAAAAAAAAAAACCCAATCAATTTATCCATTGAAGACATGGCGTTTTGGTTTACTATACATCATTATAATGGTTTTCATAGGAAGAATTTTAGTGTTTTTGGGGTAATATTACAGGTTAACCTAGCATACATGTTTAGCTATTTGCTCAGTTCACAGAAGTTTTAGGTTCATTCTCACAAGACTAAAAATGCTACAAATTATATGACAAACAACCCAATGATAGATCTACTAAACTCACCAAACAAAATGTTCCCATAGCACATGAAGTTGAATCGTCTCCATTCAGCAAAAAGCTGATAAGCCATCTTCTTAAATTGCTAAAAACATAATGCTCTTAACAGTTATATGCGCAAGTACGTAAACTTTCCTTAACTATTTCTGTTCTTAAAAAAATCAATCATGAAATTATAAATTTAGAAAGTTCTGATCGCATGATTCGTCACTTTATTTATTTTTTTTTAGTTCTTATTACACATCTTGATTTTGAAAATGAGTAAAAGCCCAAAATAGTCTCCTGACTATTAGTAAATGACCAATTTAGTCTCAGACTTTCATAATGTCCTAATTTAGTCCTCTACCTATTAGAAAATGTCTTAATTTGATCCCAAAACCAAAAGTAATAGACTAATAGTAAAGTTCACACCAACAGTTAAATGTGATGGTATTTTTGATATTGAAGTATATATGAGATTATATTATTATTTTATATATTTTATTATTCATCATATTAAAATAAATATAAAAATATAATGAAAGTTAATAACATTTATTAATTATTTACTCTTGTTATTTAATTGGTTATATATATATATATATATATATATAAACACACACTATGAAAAATAACAAATAATATAAAATTAATAATCTAATTTCACATACACCATAATACATAAAATGTCCTCAAATTTAACTATTGGGGTTAATTTTAACTGTTACTTTTGACATTGAGATCAAATTGAGATATTTTCTAATAGTCAGGGGGACTAAATTGAGTCATTATAAGTCTGTGACTAAATTGGATATTTACTAATAATTGGGGGACTATTTTGAGCTTTTACTCTCTTGAAAATATAAAAATTGTAGACGAAAGTTTTTTATTCATTGTTGGCAAATGTTAAACTAAAATCTAAGAGAATATTACCCTTAATAATATTGTACATGTGACCAAATATGCTTGAAATATTCTTTCCGTTAGTAAACACTCTAAAGATTACAATTGTTCAGTATTTTTTTCTTCCTTCCATTTGTGTTTTTAATGATTGGAACTTGAGCAAGATGAGTATAATTTCTAGAGAAATAAATGAAGTATAGTACTTGGGATAAAAGCAATAAACTTATAGATTTGATTGTACTCATTCAATTTTTATTAATGGTTTAGCTATACTATGGCATATGAGATTAAGATGTCCTAGTTTTTTTAATATAAATATTTATTTCCTAATTTTTAATGGTTTAGCTATACTAAAATATTTATCATCAATGAAGCCAAAATTCATCGTGTGTCTTTTCTAATGAAGTCTTACTCTGTATGTTTCATTGTGATGTTTAGGGTCCTTCTAAGGTAAAAAATACTATCTGACAATAAAATAATTTGTAACTTTCATTGATGATCATCGAGATTATGCAATGTCTATTTATCAGATAAAAATATTTGAGCTTGAGTAAAGATTTAAATTTTTTTTTCCTAATGATTGAAAATCAATGTAAAACTAAATTTGATATTCTTAAAGTTGACAACTGAGTATTTTAATCATCACTTAAATACATTTCTATCATTCTATGGGAAAATATGTTGTTCACAAATCAACTTGTCATAATATTCCACAACAAAATTACATAGCTAAAAGAAAAAAATAGACACTTAGTAAAAGTTGCTAATGTCATTATATTGTCAAGTAATGTTCCAAAATGCTTTTGGGGAAATGCTCTTGTGACTAGTTGCTATCTAATAGATGGAATGCCACCAATAATTTGAAATTTTAAAATACCTCTACAAATGCTCAAAAATTAATTTCTTATATCCCATATTATTGTTGATCTTACTCTCAAAGTTCTTGGCTGCATTTTTTATGTGTACATACCAAATACTTTTTAAGTTAAAAATTGCTCTTAAAATTAAACATTGTGTTTTCGTAGATATGCTTCTAAATTCTAATAAAAGGGGTACAAGTAGTTAATACTATCAGATGATAATTCTTTGTAACTATTGATTTTAGCTTTATTGAGTACCCCTATTTCTTTTATAAAAAATCCCCTTAGGGAATAACATTATAGAGGAACATAATTTTTGAGAAACTATCAATTTCTTTAATTAACTCTAACATAAATAAGAGTATGAAAACTAGTGGAAAGCACACTAAATGCAAATTCTTCATGTATGTTTTATCAAAAGAAGGGGGAGAAATACTGCAAATGAATTATCATCCTCAACTAGAACTTCAGGTTTATATAAGATATAAATTCTGTAAAAGTACTACTGTCCCAATTATTTTTTAAGCAAATATTCTATCCGATTTACGGAGGGATGATGTACTTCTCAAGGTAATATTTCTTCGGCATCTATTCTATCTTTTAATTTTGTCATTCTTGTTGCATTTAGAAAGGAAACATGAACATATACCAAATACCTCGTTGCAAAATACCTATCATATGGAAAAATATCAAAAAACCATAGGACATTTGTGATAGGGTGTCTAGGATTTCTAATTTGTTTATTTTAAGTACTGTTCAGATGCATTAGATGATTCAAATTGGAAATTAGTAATGATGGAAGAAATGAATGCTCTAAAAAGGAATTATACATGGATTATTCTTGATCTACAGAGGCAAGAAGACAGTTGTATGCAAATGGGTATTTGCAATAAAATGATTCAAAGTTGATGGAAGCCTGAAAAGATATAAAGTGAGTTTTGTGACTTGATGCTTCACTTAGATCCATGGTATAAACTACCAAAAGACCTTCACCCCTATTGGCAAAATCAACTCCATCAGAATACTTTTATTTCTTACAGTAAACTACAATTGATTATTTTATCAACTCAATTATAAGAACACATTTCTTATTGGAGACTTGCAAGAAGAGTTATACCTGAGTCCTTAAAGGAGAAAGTATGCAAGTTGAAGAAAAAATTATATAGATTGAAGCAATCTCCTAGAGCTCGGTATGACAGATTTGGATGGCACTGTGATTAGAAAACATAATTTTCAACAAAATCAAGCAGACACTTTGTTCTTCATGCATTCTGTTGAAGGAAAAATAATCATCTTTATTGTTTATGTTAATGATATAATCATAATTGAAGATGATTTCATTAAAATTAGTAACTAAAAGAAAAAAGCTTGAGGTTGAACGTGATATCAAAGGTCTATGAAAGCTTATGTACAGCAATGTTATGGAGTTTACCTGATTAAGGGAAGGTATTTTTATCAACTAACTCAAATATTTTCTTGATATTTGAAGACTAAAAAGATTAAGGGAAGATTTTCTTAATATTATTTTGAAGACTAAAAAGATGCAAGATGAGTGGAGAATGGGCAAATTATTGCGTCCAGTCACCGGACGCGGAAAATAGGTTCGGACATCCAATAAAAATTTGCCACGTCCCTTGCGCTTTTGACTGCGCTTTTGACTTGCGCTTTAGTTGCGCTTTGACTGTGCTTTACGTGCGCTTTGACCTGCGCTTTACCATCGCTTTACCTGCACTTTACCTGCGCTTTACATGCCCTTTTGACGCGCTTAATTTAAAATAATATTTTATTAATATCCGGACCTATCTCCGCGTCCAGTGACCGGATGCAATAATTTGCTGTGGAGAACGAATGTGTAATTCCAATTTTTAAAAATAAAGGTGATGCACAAGATTATGAGAATTATAAAGGAATTAAGTTAATGTGTCATACTTTAAAACTGTAGGAGAGGATTATGGAGCATAGGTTGCGGCGTGACATTAATGTTTCTCAAAATCAATTCGGATTCATGCCAAGTAGGTCTACTAGGAAGCTATGCATTTATTGAGAGGTTTGATGGTGAAGTATAGAAAGAATAAGGAATATCTACATATGATTTTTATTGATTTAGAAAAAAAAAACATATGATAAAGTTTCAAGAGAAGTGCTATGAAGAGTTTGATACGCCTTGGTCTCACAAATTAGGGTTTGCCCTAATTTTCCTTCAAGAATGGAATTTCTCCACCAAATCTCAATCAACACCAAACAAGAGAGATGAGAGGAAGAACAAAAGAGCTTTGCATTAATCTTCAAGACAAAACAAAATACAAAACTAGTCCCAAGGATCAGCCTTAAGCCCATATATTTTTGCTTTAGTCATGGATGTTCTCACTAGACATTTGCAAGAGGTTGTACCCTAGTGTATGCTTTTTTCTAATGATATTCTTCTTCTTGATAGGGCTAGAGAGGGAGCTGAAGGTAAACTTGAATTATGTAGGTCAACCTTACATTCTAAAGGCTTTCGTTTTAGTAGATCTAAAACTGAATATATAGAGTGTAATTTTAGTAATAATAGATCTAGTGGGGGGATTGTGACTTTGGAGATCAAGTCATTAATAAGAGCACGTGTTTTAGATATATTGTTCAAAGTGATGGTGAAATAGATAGGGATATTATTAGTAGAATTCAAGGTGGATGGTTGAAGTGGATGAATGCATCGGGCTTGTTTGATAGAAAAGTCCCTTTCAAACTTAAGGGAAAATTTTATAAGATGGTAGTGAGACTTGCAATGCTTTATGGTGCAGAATGTTAGCCATTAAAAGAGAAGCATAATATTAAGTTAAGTGTTGCAGAGATGAGGGTATTCAGGTGGATGAGTGGATTTACTCTTAAAGACAAGATTCAAAATGAGCATGCATGTGAAAAGGTTGGAGTAAATGGTTTGACCACATAAAACGGTGGCCTTCCGATGACCTGGTTAGAAAAGTAGATGTATTAAATTTGATTTATGTTGGAAAAGGTAGAGGTAGACCTAAAAAGACTTCGTTAAAAAATATTAGAAATGATATTTCTTTATTAGATTTAGATGAGAAATTGATCCTTAACAGGACACAATGGAGAAAAACGATTCATGTAGCCGACTCCACATAGTGGGATAAAGGCTTGTTGTTGTTGTAACACAAATATTTCTTGACTTACTCAAAGAAATAGGGATGATTGGTTGTAAAGCCGCATAACTTCAATTGAGCCCAACTCAAAATTAAAACAAACTATTAAAACTAAAGTGGTGGATCATAAACCTTACCAAAAATTAGTCGAGGGATTAATCTACTTATGATGTAGGACTACAATGCTAAAAATAATTTGATAAGAACTTGCATGACTTATTGATTAGAATAATAGTGATTAGACTATTAGCAAATAAAAACGATAAAATAAAACGTAAGAGCGGTCACTTCCGTTTAGGCTAAGTTGCACAATAAGGCTTCGTTTGTTTTTTGTGTGCTTTTGTAAAAGACAGTTTTAAAAAACATTAGTTCAGAAAATGGAGTTTTCTAACGGAGAAGCACATATAAAAAGCTTTCTCAAAACTGCAGAAAAATGAAAAAAAAAGAGTTATTGGGAACGTGATTTGACGAACCAAACAACACACAAAAAAATCCTCTGTTTCCGAAAACGGAGAAGGCAAAAAAACGCTCAAACAAACAAAGCCTAAGAGTTTTGAATTATCAAAATAACAAAGAAAATCAACGACATGCAAATATATGCTTTCAACAAAAATCCCTTATCTAACAATAAGATTAGAAATAAATGAATTGCACTCAATCCTTACGTTTACTAAGCTCGGCATAATTTGGCGAACACGATCTTCATGAATTAAATCAAATCACAAGAGATAGGGTTAGACTAAGGAAATACAAGAGGAGGAAGATTGGGAGACCTTCGTTAAGGTTCGGATGTAATCCTCCACTGTACGGCACCAAGTTGTTCTTTAATAGCCTCGACGAGGGTGTCCAGGATGCGCTCTACGTACTCTTCTACGGTGTGATCGATGCGTGAGTTGATGTCGAAAAAGGTCGAGTAAAGAATGCAAACACGGGCTTGTTCGTCGTAGGAGAGACCGTAATCAAGATCCGAATCAGCCATGCATGTCCTTTGAGGTTGGGATGTTGGCGACAATCGTTGAGGCTTCCCTTGAAGACTCCTCTTGAGATGGTGGAGATAATCTAGAGAAATCAAGAGGAAAACAAGGAGAATAGGTGGCCAACCAAGGATGTGGGCTAGGGTGAGAGTTTTGGTTCAGATTTTGGGAGAGGAGATGGAGGGAAATCTAATTCAGCACTTCCTAATTATCTTCTTAATTGAAAATAATTAAAGGAAGGTCAAAGATCAAGAGGGGGGTGGCGGCAAGAGAGGTGGGGTGGGGTGGATTTACTTCCAAGTGGAGGAGTTCCTTTATTGGAAAGAAATTAAATAGGTGGGGCTAGGGGAGGATTTGGCCAAGGTGAAAAGGAAAGAGTTTGATTTGTTTCCTAAGTGGGGATTTGGGTTTTGGGAAACAATTCCTAAATTTACCCTATAGGGGCTGGCGGCATCAAGGGCTAGGTGGGAGAAGTTTGGGAAGTTTTTTAATGCTTCTTTAGATTAGGGGAATTAAATTAAAGATGAGAGATCTCATCCTTATTTAATTTAAATTCAAAATAAACAAGGATTTGGAAACTTTCCTAAAATAAATTTTCTTAAATTAGGAAAAAATTTTCAAAATTCAAAATAATTTGAAATTAAGCTTCCCAAATTAAGGTGAATTATTTATGGAAGGTATATAAAGAGGGGAATTTGAATTTGGGAGGGGAAGAGAGGGGGGAGAAGGCCAGCGGATTGGTTGGGATTGGAGGGGATTTTGGTGGGGGTGATGGGGATGAAGTTGGTCGGTGGTTTGGGTAGGAGGGGTTATGTGGTGGTGGTGGAGGGAAGTTAGTGGCCGGCGGCGAGGATTGGGAGAACATTGGCCGGCGGTTAGGGGATGGAAGAAGGGGGTAATGAGAAGTCAAAAGATAAGGAACCACGAACCCGGTCGTCTCCAAGGTTGGTGGGTGATCTGATTTCCCTATCCTAGAGTTTCTCTCTCAAACGCTCATAAGATCTCACAAAGAAATCAAAACGGAAGAAAATTTATCATTCATTCATTAACTTCAAAAGAAGAACAATAGGGCTATAAATAGCCTTGTAGAACGACTCCAGAAAAATAAAAGGATGGCAATGCCCCTAGGGCTTACATACGACCTCCCTTAATAAAAGGGTTAAATGGAAAAGCAAGGAACACATAATAATAAAAGCTACATAACATAATAAGGAAAAATAAATACATCATAGGACTCAAAAATACATAGACTCGATCGTGGCCGTAGATCGACGGAAACGCCTCTGACATACTTTCCATGCTCTGATGTCCCCATCATTCTCCCGGGGTGGGAGAAAACTTGACTCCATCGAGTAAGTATCTCTGGCACTCTCGTAAATCTCCAATGCGTCGGGGTCAATCTGCTGTAGCTCCTCACGATCAAGTCATGCATCTTCTGACTCGGGCTTGCCTCTCCACCTGATCAAGTACCTCCGTCGTCCACCTTCCTTTGTGGAGATGATGTCATCACTTAGAGTCGAGTCCATCTTTTCTGCCATGGGTGATTTGGGAATATTTGATAGTGGAGATGGGTTTGGGTTCTCACATGGTGGGGTCACACAAGGCTATTATATGAGTGGATTTACTGGGTTGAAATCAGGACCTTCATATGCAACTAGATCTTCTATGTTAAAGGAGGGATTAATGTTGAATTCTGCAGGCAGATCTACTACATAAGCATTATCATTGATTTTCTTAAATATTTTGAATGGTCCAGCACTCTTAGCATGCAGCTTCTTAACTGTTTTCTACGGGAACCGTTTCTGATGAATTCGCATCATCACAGAGTCACCAACCTCAAAAGTTTTAAATTTTCGTTTCAAATCCGCATATAGTTTGTAATCATTATTGCTCTTTTCAATTTGTCGTGCAATTTCTTTATTAAGTTCGTGCAAATGTGATGCAAATGATGATGCAGACTCAGAAATCCTATAGGCGTCAGAAAATTACAATTTAGTGCCCATTTTCATCAAAAGGATTTTCCAAAAATAGCTAGTGAATTTCACATCCTGATCCGATACGATGGTTTTGGGTAAACCATGTAAGCGGACGACCTCATTGAAATAGAGCTTGGCAATGTGAGAGGCGTCAGATGTTTTAGAGCAAGATAGAAAATGAGTCATTTTGGAAAACTGATCTACTACAACACAAATGAAGTCGTTCCTACGGATTGTCTTGGGTAGGCCTAAGATAAAGTCCATGCTAATGTCCTGCCAATGGCAACTAGGGACATGCAGAGGAGTGTACAGACCCGTGTTTTGTTTGCATTGCTTGGTCAGTTGGCAGGTGTGACACCTATTGACCATCCGACCGACATCTCTCTTCAAGTTAGGCCAATAAAAATGGTACTCCACGACTTCAATAGTTTTGTCCCAACCGAAGTGCCCAGCGAAGCCTCTGGCGTGGATTTCTCAGACTCTAAATTCTCTAAGGGAGGTGCTAGGGATGCAAAGTTTTTGGGCTTTGAAAAGATACCCATCCTCCAAAAAGAAATCGTCCACAATGCGCGTGCTGCCTGTGGACAAGAGAGAGTAGGTCTCCTTGAAGTCGGGGCATTCCAAATAGTCCCACTTTATTTGGTCAAATCCCACGACTTCTGCTCTCATCTCAGTGGTAGTCATCATATGATGACTGAGAGCGTCGACAACTTTATTCTCAACTCCCGCCTTTTGTCTGAGGGTATAAGTATACCCTTGAAGGAACTCTACCCAACGACCGTGGCGTGCATTTAACCTCTTTTGAGAGTTGATATAACGCAGAGCTTCTTGATCCAAGAAAATGATGAACTCTTGCAGGAGCAAGTAGTGTCACCAATAACAAAGAGATTGGACCACCGCGTAAAATTCCTTGTCGTATGTGGAATAACGATGCTGAATATCATTTAGCTTTTCACTGAAATAGGCTACTGGATGACCTTCCTGGGAGAGGACTCCTCTAGTTCCGACCCCGAAGCGTCGCAGGTTACATCGAAGACTTTGAAGAAATCATGAAGTCTCATCACTGGGGCTTCCACCATCTTTTTCTTAATCTCATCAAAAGCTCTGATGGCCGTCGGGGTCCAGTGGAAATCACCATTTTTTAAGCAATCAGTGATAGGAGATATGATAGTACTAAAGTTTTGAATGAATCTCCTATAGAAGGTGGCTACTCCGTGGAAGCTGCGGACTTCTCGGATGTTATGAGGAACAAACCATTCAACAATGGCCCTCACCTTCTCGGGGTCTGCTGAGATCCATTGGGCTGATATGATGAAACCCAAAAAGATAACACGATCTACAAGAAAGGCACATGATTGGCGTAAAGTTGTTCCTTCCTTAAGACCTCACAAACTTGCCTTAAGTGGTCGAAGTGCTGGCTAACGGATTGACTGTAAATAAGAATGTCGTCAAAGTAGACGACGACAAACTTTCCCATAAATGGGTGCAGCACTTGAGTCATGATCCTCATGAAAGTACTCGGGGCGTTACTTAACCCACAAGGCATGACTAATCACTCATAGAGACCATCCTTGATCTTGAAGGCAATTTTTCACTCATCTCCGGGTCGGATTCGGATATGGTGGTATCCACTCTTGAGATCAATTTTGGAGAATAGAGTGACACCTGTCATCATATCGAGCATATCGTCCAACCTCGAAATAGGGAAACGATATTTGACGGTGATTTTGTTGATGACATGACTATCCACACACATTCTTCAAGATCTATCCTTCTTCGGAGTAAGAAGAGTCAGCACTGCGCAGGGACTAAGACTCTCCTTAATGAAGCCACGCTACATTAACTCATCTACTTGCCTCTTAAGTTCGGCATGTTCCGTGGGGTTCATGCGATAGTGTGGCAGGTTCGAGAGGGAGGCTCCAGGGACGAAGTCTATGGCATGCTGAATGTCTCTAAGTGGGATCTGGGAGATCATCGAGGAAGATATCAGCATACTGTCCCAGAATGGCTTGGAATTCTTAAGGAATACGTTCGTCAGATTTGACGGGAATCTCACGACCCACAAAGGCGTATAGAGGTGCGCCTTGAGCAACCTCAGAGTCCAGAACCTTGGCGGTGACTAGGTTCAGTCCTTTCTTGAATTTAATAGGGTTGGATTTTGAGTCATCCGTAACCCGAGGCTGCGATGGCAAAAGCTTAATCTTTTTGCCCGCATGTTCGAACACGCATGTGTTTGAAGGTCAAAAAATGTGGACATCGTTACCATTCAGGGGCGACCCAAAAGGATTTGTTCAACATTTATAATCAGTACATCGCACCAAACATTCTCCTTATAGTCGACAAAGGAGATAGGTATGATGCTTCGTTCTTTCACCTCCAAGGCAGTGAAGTTGACCCACGCTACCTTATACAGGTTGGGGTGAGGAACGGCAGAAAGACCCAATTTGGATACCATGCTAGAAGAAACAACATTTATGCAGCTACCACTATTCATGATGACCTTATAGTTCTTGTCTTTGATTTTGGTGTAGGTATGAAAAATCGCGTTCCTATGCCAGTCATCAGTGGGAGTTGGGTGTGATAACGCACATCTCTCATCTCACCACGCAGATGAGAGATGTATCCAATTTTTAAGGCAATGGAAGACCGTAGTGTCGTCATCCTCCTCGAAGAATTCGCTTTCATCCTCAACCTGGTGGATCTGATCAACCTCGGGCTCAAGATCATCCTCAGTAACCTTATAGGGACTGAAGCACTGAGAAGCGATATGCCTATACCCCGGGCATCGACAACACGGTCACGGGACTGGACCGAAAGGTATATGGGGTAAGAGTCTTAGTCCTAAAATCAGATCGAGGTGCAGGAAGACCCGTGGGTGGTTGGGTTGTGCTCTCAGAAGTGGGTCGGCCAGCAAGAGTGTGGGGAGTGGAACTACCAGACGGTATGTAGGAGGGCCTAGAATCATGTGAGCTGCTCGGGTGTTGGGAACGGGTCTCCTCTAAATCAAGTACAAAACTATAGGCATTCTCCATGGTAGTGACGTTCCGGGCAAACAACTCGTTGCGAAGATCCTCTCGCAACCCGGTACGAAACATAGACAAGATCTGCGCAGGGGTGGTAGAGGTCTCCCCTTTGCAGCAAATCAAGTAATCATCGAAGGAAGTGATGTATTCCTTGACAGGTTTGTTGCCCTGAGTCAGCCTATTCCACCTATCCAACAACCTAGGGAAGTACGATGGGGGCAAGTACTTCTGCTTAAGTTCGTGCTTCATAGATGGCCAATCAGTGATGGGATAATCGTTCCTGGCTTCCTTAAGGCTCTCTAAGTTCGCCCAAAACTGGCTCGCCCTACCCGTGAGTTTCGTCTCCGCAAAACTAACTTTCCTTGCCTCCGAAATATTATACCACTTAAAGAAACTGTCCATAGCTTTGATCCAGTCCAGGAAAAGTTGGGGGTCAAGAGTGCCATCAAAGGTAGGAGCGTCAATTTTAATATTTTTCATAAGTGGTATATCAGTATCATGACGTGGGTCATGTCCATAGTGGGGAACTCGATGATTGGCACAATGTTGCCTCTCATCCGGGTAGGTGTCATCCCTATACATAGAAGGTGGTCTAGATGGGGTGTAGGGGGTAGGATGTTCTCTCGCTCGCTCAAGTGTGTCAAATTGCTCAGTGGCGTCTCTATGAAGCTCGGCTAGGTCGGCTTGGTTCTCTTTGAGTTGCTGGCTAATATTGTTCATTTGGCCTACCAACAAATCTAAAGTCCTACCAAGTTGTTCTGGGTCCATTGAAGTTCACCACGGGACACCTACGGTGACTAGGATGCAAATGACAACAAATTATATGATTAAAGCACACTTATGTTGTGCAAAATGAGTACAGGAAAAGTAAGGACATCAACCTATCAAGTTCTAAATGAAACAAATACAATGACAGAATGAATAACAAAGTAAAATGATAAAAGAGAACTCTACGATGGATTCTAATACATGCAATAACAACATACCATGCTCTGATACCATATGATGTAGGACTACAATGCTAAAAGCAATTTGATAAGAACTTGCACGACTTATTGATTAGAATAATAATGATTAGACTATTAGCAAATAAAAATGACAAAATAAAACGTAAGAGCGGTCACTTCCGTTTAGGCTAAGTTGCACAATAAGAGCTTTGAATTATCAAAATAACAAAGAAAATCAACGACATGCAAATATAATAGTTTTCAACGAAAATCCCTAATCTAACAATAAGGTTAGAAACAAATGAAGTGCACTTAATCCCTACGTTTACTAAGCTCGGCAGAGTTAGGCGAACACGATCTTCAAGAATTAAATCAAATCACAAGAGATTGGGTTAGACTAAGGAAATACAAGAGAAGGAAGATTGAGAAACCTTCATTAAAGCTTGGATGTAATCCTCTACTATATGGCACCAAGTTGTTCTTCAATAGCCTCGACAAGGCTGTCCAGGATGCACTCTACGTAGTCTTCTACGGTGTGATCAATGAGCGGGTTGACTTCGAAAAAGGTCGAGTGAAGAATGCAAACACGGGCTTGTTCGTCGTAGGGACCGTAATCATGATCTGGATCGGCCATGCATGTCCTTTGAGATTGAGATGTTGGCGACGATTGTTGAGGCTTCCCTTGAAGACTCCTCTTGAGATGGAGGAGATAATATAGAGAAATCAAGAGGAAAACAAGGAGAATAGGTGGCCGGCCAAGGATGTGGGCTAGGGGAGGATTCAGCCAAGGGGAAAAGGGAAGAGTTTGATTTGTTTCCAA
Organism: Dendrobium catenatum; assembly: GCF_001605985.2. Lineage (NCBI taxonomy): Eukaryota > Viridiplantae > Streptophyta > Magnoliopsida > Asparagales > Orchidaceae > Dendrobium > Dendrobium catenatum. Next base: position 369,257 of record NW_021319545.1, on the reverse strand, counting down.
AGTGGGGATTTGGGTTTTAGGAAACAATTCCTAAATTTCCCCTATAGGGGCTGGCAGCATCAAGGGCTAGGTGGGAGAAGTTTGGGAAGTTTTTTAATGCTTCCTTAGATTAGGGGAATTAAATTAAAGATGAGAAATCTCATCCTTATTTAATTTAAATTCAAAATAAACAAGGATTTGGAAACTTTCCTAAAATAATTTTTCTTAAATTAGGAAAGAATTTTCAAAATTCAAAATAATTTGAAATTTAAAATTAAGCTTCTCAAATTAAGATGAATTATTTATGGAAGGTATTCAAAGAGGGGAATTTGAATTTGGGAGGGGAAGAGAGGGGGGAGAAGGCCGGCGAGTTGGTGGGGATTGGAGGGGATTTTGGTGGGGGTGCTGGGATGAAGTTGGTTGGTGGTTTGGGTAGTGGGAGGGGTTATGATGTGAAACCACATGCGGTGAACATGAATTGCACGTTAGAGATTAATGAGAGTTTAACTTTGCAATGTTAACGATAAAATCTAGCTTTCTCAATTTGGATTCAAGAAACTTCGTGATAGATTATGTTAACGGCGGTGATTACATTTAAGAATTACATGAGTCTTACAAAATATAACCAAAATAAACTTGATAATGCAAATAGCTACGACTAAAGCCACACGTTTAAAATTTAGATCATTCACCTTGAGGTCCTTTCAGTGCTCTCGAAAATAGGGGCTAGCGGAGGAGGATTGTAAGTAAAATCAACGATGCCACTAATAGACAAGTAATCCCGAGAGGACTCGTCGCCGGGGAGGAAGCCAGATTTGGAGGAGCGGTGGGCGGCCGTTAATGATCCAACGTCCATGCATTCTTGCCGGGAGTTGATGGAGCATCCAGGAGAAGATGGGAGCTTGGTTATGGTGGGATCCACATGGAAGTGTGCAGGAATTTTGGATTAATTTCAGAATTTGGGAGGTTTGATGGAGGAATTTAATTTGACATTCAAATTAAATCAAGGAGGGAAGGGGTTTGGTTCCCAGGTTGGAAAGGTTTCTCTATGTAGAAATCTGAAAATTCAGAATTTTGGGTAAGATATGGAGGGGTTTAATTCACAATTTCAAATTAATTCCATAGTGGGAGGGGCGGGTATGAAGGGGGAAATTAATGGCTGATTTGTATAGTTAGTGGGTTGACTAGGAGAGAGAGGGAGCCATTGCAGGGAACGGCTGAGCCAAGGAAAGACAAGAGGAAGGGATTTAGTAACGGCTGTTTCACGGCTTAGTAGATTTGGATAAAAATCTGTAATAAAAACAGATTTCACAATAGGCAATTTTCCTCTAATTGAGGAATAGAGGTCAGGCACGTGAATTAAAAAAAGGGTTAATTGAAACGTATGCCTTAATTCAAGGAATTTAAACAAGGAAAAAAGTAACGGCTTGAGGGGAAAATTGAAATTCCAATCCAGAATTCCAATGGGGCGGCGGGATGGGCTGTGGGGCGGCTGGCGGGAGGCTGGCCGGCGGATGGCCGGGACGTGGCCGGCGGGAGGCTGGCCGGTGATTGGCTGGGCTGAGGCCGGCGGGAAGACTGGACGGGTCTGGACGGTGGCACCAAGGGGCGGCCGGTGAGGCTGGGTTCAATGAGGCCGGCGGCAACAGAAAGGGAGGGAGGAAGCTTGAAGAAAAGAGAGACGATTCGTCCAATGACTTCCTTTATCTCGAATTTCGTCTTGATTTCACCTTCGCACAACACACATGGAATAAAATGTAGAACTCACGGAGAGATCTAAATATCCCTTTTGAACTCACTAAGAGATCAAAAGGGAGAAGCACTCACAAAGAGAACCAAGGAAAGTAAATTTCATTTCATCAAAAACTACAATTACATGAGAAAATGG
>NW_021319545.1:326473-365315 GCF_001605985.2 Dendrobium catenatum | reverse complement strand
TATGGCCTATAAATAGCCTCAAAATGCAAGACAACAAAGACTAAAATGCCCTCGCGGCTACAATAAACGACCACTACCCATAAGGGCAAAAACGGAAAAAACCATAAAATCAAATAAACTACTACATAAAATGATGAAAATAAAAGTCATGATCGTGGCCGTCGATCTCACGCATCTCCTGATGGTAATGTGTCACAATCTTGACGATGTCCCCATCACAAGGTTGCATCGTGTTTAAAATAGCGCGCATTATTTGAAGCACAGTGAGCCATGAGCTGGCACACGGCACAAAATAGTGCCAAATTGTTTAAATGTGACATCCACCTCTTAAAATAATAAAAAGGCTCATACGCTAGGTACATGCTCGGTTACCGCTAGGTACATTGCTCGCAGGTACCATATGTACATGCTTCGTACCGCTAGATCTTTCCATTAAAACGACATTACGAACTTTAAAAAATAAGCTACTTCAAAATTACTCTTACAAAAAACTTGTTTCTTGGGGCCGCTGCCCCTGGGAACCCCAGCAAAGGGCGCTGCCTTGACCCGCAACCTACAGGGGGCCAGGCGCCCCTTTGAACCCCGGTGCCCCTGACATATTGTGCTATTCATATCTTCTAGTTAAATAGTTGTCTAGTTTGGTTAGCATGATCATTCAATAAGTGCATGCTTTTGTATAAGTTTTCTTCATGAGTGCATGCTATATATATATATTTAAAACATGTGATTTTTAAAACTGGTTTCATTTGTGATTTATTATGAAATTGTTATTTTCTAATAGAGAAAAAGATCAAAATGGTCTCTCAACTCTTTGTGAGAGATCAAAATAGTCCCCAACTCTTTTGAGGGACCAATTTGGTTTATTAACTCTTTAAAATGAGATTTTTTTGTCATAATATCCAATGTTGGAGTTAATGGTGTTAAATATAAGGGTATTTTACTTATTTTTAATTAAATATTTATTAAATATAATTTTTAAGTAATTATATATTTTTAAAAAGTCTTATTAAATATTTCTTTAATAAAAATAATGATAATCATTTTAGTTTTAATTTCAAAAATTGTATTCATATTTTAGAAAATATCATATTCATTGATTTAGAAAAATCAAATGCAAATAGATATTATTTTTAACTTAGTCACATATTTTTATTAATCATATTTTATAAAATATGATTAAATTTTTTAAATTAAAACTAAAATTATTATTAATTGTTTTTATTAAAGAAAAGCTTAATAATTTTTTTAGAAATATTATAGATACTTGAAAACTACATTTAATAAATGTTTAATAAAAAATAACCAATACCCTTTCATTTAACACCATTAACTCTAATATTGGATGTTATGACAAAAAATGTCACATTTTAAATAAGAGTTTGGGGCCATTTTGGCCCCTCACAAAGAGTTGAGGAACCATTTTGGTCATTTTCTCTTTACTAATACGAATCTAGTTTCCTCATGAATATTGATATTGGTTTGATTAAAATAGTAAAATACTAATTGTGTTTTGAAATTTGAAATAGACTTATAATGAGAAAAATGTATGACTCATCTACTATCTAAGCAAAAGTTTTATATAAATATAGGGAAAAGTGTCACTTTCCCTGTGGAATACCCTTTGGAAGATATATTTTAAATAACCAATATTGTGTTTGAGTGGGAGAGAATGATAGAGGAGCTTGAAGAGGATAGGATGACAATTGTTTGAGGGTAATTGTCATTCACTAGGTTTTGTGAAACGTTTGGATGTAGATAAGATCAATGAGATAAGAATTCTTCACACTTTGATAATTAATCTTATTCTTCATTGAAGATATGACCAGTGATCTTTAATGGATATATCACTGGTCTTACAGAAAAAGTCACCCAACATATTAGTTTATTATTGTTATAAATCAATTTCTCAATTTTGCATTCTTCAAATATGATTAAATGCCTTTGTTTGAAATGTATTTATAAGTGTTTCAATGCTTGTGACAATGTTTTTATTCATCTCTATTAAAAGGTTTCACCAAAGCTCATTTATTTGTTATGCTTTCACTCACTTAAGCCCAATGTGAGTCATCAAGCAGGAGAAATTGCATGACGTTGATGCCACTGAAAGTTTTTGAGCTCGAACCTTACATTCATATGGTAGTAGATGCTTCCATACAATCGATTCAGTTAACATGTATGTCTAAAATCGAAAAAGCATCAAATGCACTTATTGCAAATTTTGCCTTCATAGTAAATGCTAGTAATTCTCTATGGTACAGGTGCAAGCAATATTTAAAGTTATCAACATTTCCTCAGTTGTTGAATTATAAATATTAATTTAATGTATCAAATATTTGTCACAAGCACTATTTATTATTATTAAGTCAATGGTGTCATGCATCAAATTAAAAGAATGACGAAGAAGCTTATTCTCAATGTTGAAAAATTTTATTCTTGTAAAAATAATTGTATGCTAATCTATAAAGATAAGATTTAATTTATCAGAATTTATAATGTATGGACACCCTTGATATAAGCCAAAAAGGTTTTAGGTTGTCGACACAAAGAATGTCTTATATGATGCTTCAGTACTTGACATTAATTCCAAGACTTCAAACAATGTCTTGCAAGGTGCTTCAGTAGTTGACATTAATTTCAAGGCTTCAATGTTTGTATATGTTAATGAGGATATAAAGTATATGATTTGGCATGCTAGCAACAAAAAATCTTGATAGAATGTTGGCATATACTCCCGATGATGGATCATGAATGCACTTCCCTTGTATTTATCCATCATTTTATCAAAAGTGCGTAATGTATAACTAGGGATATGTACAGATGAATTTAATCTTTTTGGACAATCAAGTACTCCATGCACATATTGGCCAATTCTCATTGTTATGTCAAACTTATCATCTTAGCGTGAAACATTCTTTTATCTACATTTCATTACTCGTTTTTGGACCAAAAATTCAAAGAAACTTGAATGTATTTTTATGACTATTGATTGATGAGTCGAAGCAATTATGGAAAAAAAATTAAGAATGTTTATTTATATGATAAACACAAGAAATTATAATTTCAAGTGAGTCACTGATTCACTATCATGTGGACAATCAATGATTTCTTGGCACATGTTATGGATTGAATACACGTGGATGATTACACATTGATTAGTATAATAGGTAATGTTGAAGTAATCATAGATTTTTAATTTGAGTAAGATTATATCATGGATCAATGTTTACTTCATATATTTTTATATTTATTATGGAGATGCTGTATGTATATTCAGAATATGGTGCCTTAGTGTATAATTTTAATGGACAATAGTTCTAATCAATGAGACATTTACTGAAATAAATGGAAAGTGAAAGCACTAAAGTAAATGCTTTGAATATAAATAGCTTAGAATTAGTAGAACAAAAATATAATATATATGCAATTTTGTTGATGTGATTATGATAATTATCAACCAATTTTATTAAAATATATCATGATGCTTGCGTGAGAAAGATTTAAAATGTCTTGGATTGACTAATAGAAGGGTAATAATATAGATGAGGATATAATTTATAAATTAAAACTAGGTGGTTAAAATGAAGTGCCTTAGAACTATTATTTGATAAGAGGATATCATAGAGTTAAAAGGTTCAATAACAACATCAAGCCTTTATCCCACTACGTGGGGTCGGCTACATGAATCTTTTTTCTTCATTGTGTCCTATTAAGAATCAAATTCTCATTTAAATCTAATAAAAATGTTATTTATAATATTTCTAACTAAGTCTTTTTCGGTCTACCTCTACCTTTCTTAACATAAGCCAAATCTAATATATCTACTCTCTTAACTAGGTCATCAGAAGGCTGATGTTTTATGTGACCAAACCGTCTAAGGCGATTCTCTCTCTAATCTTATCTGCCATTAGAGCTACTCTAACCTTTTCATGTATATACTCATTTCACATTCTGTCTCTAAGAGTAAGGTCACTCATCCACCTGAGCAACCTTATCTCTGCAACACAACTTAATTTTTTTATTTTCTTTTAATGGCCAACATTCTCCTCCATAAAGCATTGCAGGTCTCACTAGCATCTTATAGAATTTCCCCTTAAGTTTGAGGGGTACTTTTCTATCACACAATAGGCCCAATGCATTCCTCTACTTCAACCATCTAACTTGAATTCTACTAATAATATCCCTATCTATTTCACCATCACTTTAAACAATCGACCCGAGATATATAAAATGTGTACTCTTATTAATGACTTGATCGCGCAAAGTCACAATCCCCTACTAGATTTATTACTGCTAAAATTACACTCAAGGTATTCAGTTTATGATCTACTCAAACGAAAATCTTTAGACTCTAAGGTTGACTTCCATAATTCAAACTTACCTTCAACTCCCTTTCTTGTCTTATCCACAAGAAGAATATCATGAATAAATAGCATAGACTGGGGTACATCCTCTTGCAAATGTCTTGCAAGAATATCCATGACTAAAAAAGAAAAAGACGGGCTTAAGTCTGATCCTTGATGTAATCCAACCGAAATAGAAAAATACTTTGTCAAACCATCTATGTTTGAACACAAGTAATAGCTCATGCATGAGTATGCTTAATGACTTGATTATAAGCATTATTAACCACTTTCTTTTCTAGAACTCTCCAAAGCACTTCTCTTGGAACTTTCTCATATGTTTTCTCTAAATCAATAAATATCATATGTTGATCCTCCTTAATCTCTCTAAACTTCTCTATCAAACCTCTCAATAAATGTATAGCTTCTATAGGAGACCTACCCGACATAGACTTAAAAGGTTAATTTCTAAAATTGCAATTAGGTTAACGATTATGTGGATTTAATTGTTTGGCAATTGAAAAAATGTTGATAGCTATGTTAAGTGTAGCTAAAATGAGAATGTTAAGATGGATGTTTGATAAAACTAGGATAGATAAATTAATGAATGATTATATTAAAGGAATAGGCAGAGTTATATTAAACATAATATAATTAAAAATAGACTTAATTAGTTTGTATATGTACAATAAAGGATGGCAAAATAATGAAAATATATATAGATACATAGAAACTATTCAAAATAACTTGTGAAGAATAGATTCGACTTCTCGTATAACAATTAGCATGAATAAAAAAAAAAGACTTATAAAGCATACCTTAAATTATTTGGATAAACTAATGATCATAATGATTCGTTAATATGAACAAATGTGCTTAAGGATTGCATCTTTGAACACTGGCTGCCTATGGTCGTTAAACGGAGTTGCATTTGGGTTTTCTCGTTGTTTTGCCAACCATCTAAGCTCATCAATGATTTACTTTATTGACACCTAATATCATGTGCTGTTCAGTATTTTTCAACAATTTGATGTCTTCTAGAGACTTATTAATTTTTTGTAAGGGAAAACAAGGAACAAGATAGAGCCTATTCATTAATTTGGTATGGAAGGAAAATAATGGGAGTGTAATTTCCAATCTATTATAAACTAAGGTAAGGATCGAGATTTTCTTTTCTCATACAAATTTTAGATAAGTCTACACTTTTTTCATGGAATTTCAGGCACCCTGAGTGGGTTTCCTGCAAAATTCTGCCTGAGCTATTACCGAATTTGATGTACATGAACTAACATTAACTCTTATTTTGTGCAATCTAGTGTAGGCGTATGGAAATTTAATGTGAAATTTTCAACAATCCGACTTCCTTTTTTGGTTCGTCATATATTTTCTTTTTGATGAGAAAAGGGTTTCAAAAATATCATTTGCTTGTCTATGTTTTAGTTGCTCATTTTTCCTGATATTTTCTACAATCAATATATCCGTCAAATGACAATTCTGTAATTATGACTCCAGTAATAGGAGGCATGCGTTATGCTATATCTTTCATTCATAAGATTTTATTTTATTTTAGTTATGTTTTTAACGTAGTTGCTCCTTAGTCCTCCTTGAGTTTGGCTAATTTTTCATAGAAAAAAGAATGAAAGAATATCATTGCTGCTTGTTGGTCGATCAAATCTCTGAAAGGCTGGAATATCCATTCAATACAACCCCTCCCTCAATAAAAACAAAAGAAAAAAGAAAGAAAGTTCATCTGATTTTCAGTCTTTTCAGAAACTATCTATTTTACCCACAGGTTTACAGGAAAAAATACATCCTTACGCTTTTGATAGCTGCACTAAGTTTTTTTCATGGTCTGATGACGTTCTTAGCAACAGTTACTGTTTGCCATACAGTTAATTATGATGATATGCTGTGTTAATCACATACGAGAAACTTAGGAAAAATACTTTACAGCTTCCTTATGTGTCTGGTTTCACTCCTCTAGGCTTGAGTAATGCACACATTTGATCTTTTGAATCTAAGCAGGCACTGTTGATAGGACTAAATCTTAGCATGCCAAGCCTACCTCTTGTCTGTGGGGTACTCCACAGGCAATACCATCTGGCGTTCTTTAGAATTTTGCATGTGCATGCAAGTGACGCTGTTTGTATTTGGGATTTCTCTAATCTTGTTTGAAAGCCATATGTACATTGATCTGAGACATCTTCGTCTTTTTTCTCCATCCTGATGTTGATGCCTAACTCCTGTTTTTTTTCCCACCACGAGTCATTTTCCTTGCATCCTAGTGAAAAAGATTTCTGGTTATGATATTGTTTTCTTCTGTTTTTTTTTCCTTGCTTGTCTTCCTTGCAGCTGGACATATTCTCATCCAGGATCAGTTTTGGATTGTTGCCATACTCTTTCCTTTACTTTTATAGGAAGCAGCCAAACTACTTTTAGCTGCAGGCTTGTAAAGTGTTACAAAAATATGAAAAATTATTTCTATGGCTATTCTTTTTTACAAATATGTCTTATATGGGGAAGTCAGCTGTCATAAGGAAGCTACTGCCTTCTGAAAAATCCTGTGTCCCGGTGCAAGAATTGCCAGAGGATCATAAGCCTGTTTCTTGTGTTTAAACTCTTCCCATCTCGGCCCGAAGTGGAACTTCCATTCTTCTTGTGTTGTGTAATGTGGCAAGTATTGCTTCATTTGGATGTTAGCCTTCTTGCAGAATTCTAAGATCCTTTCCTGCTGTTTGAGTGCTTTCGCTAAGCTGTCTTGACCTGAAGAGCATGGTGCAGATGAAAGGAAAGCCACCAAGTAGAACACTTCTTCATTAGGAATAATTGCTGATGTTCTGTTATCCCACCTTAAAAAATAAAAAAAAAATAAGAAAAAAGAAACAATAAGCTCTAGATGTTCATGGTCTCATGCAGTATAGGCTGTGGCATTTAGGAGGAAGAGTATACTTGGATTTGTTCAATGGGTATAGCAGTATTGGACCATTGCTGCTGTCTGTGAGGATCTTTCCAAAAACCTCATTTGCGAAGGCATGGATTCCAGTTCTGGGTACTAGAAGATTAAGCCATGGGTGTGGAATTTCCCACAAACCTTTCGATCGCAGCATCACTTCAGATACATGCACTCTGTCAAGGAACTCTAGGAATGAGACTTCCGATTGGAAGAGTGTGGACGGAATATATCGAAGTTGTGATAGGAGCTCCTCAACTTCCTGCAATCAGGAAACACTCTGTTGGATATAGAAAGCAGAGTTTTCTTCAATCTTCATTCATGAATTTAAAGCATGGTTTACACTTGCCTGCATCATTATCTCAGGATATTCAGGGTCAAAGTTCTTTGTCATCTCGAGGCAGAAAAGAGTTTTCCCTTCAGAGTTGAAATGGCTGGCCTGCACTGGGTCCTGTGGATTGAAGGATGATCTCCAGTTGTTGAGAATCCCTGTCCGGTTTATGATCACAAAACCTTCAATGTAGTCAAAAGTCTTTTCTGCTGAGATGAGCTTCTCTTGATCCTCTGTGAAGCTGGTGAAGTCCGAGTAGAGAACTCTAATCCATCTCACCTGCAAGGGTAAATTGTTGCAGCTCGTTAGACGCAATGTTGAGTTTGTAGAAATTAGTATAGAAGTTCCCTTATGTTTACCATCTTTGGCGCTGGCTCTAATGCAATCCTAGCTCGGGTGATGATACCAAATTGGCCAAGACCTCCAAGAACACTATGGAAGAGCTCAACATTCTTGGTTGAAGAGCAATTGATAACTTCTCCTTTCCCTGTGATTACCTCAAGCTGGTGGACATTACTGATCTGGGGGCCTTGCCGGAAGGCCTGACCACTAATCCCAGCATTTGATAGAGTGCCTCCAATGGTGAGATGGAGGTAATCAGTCCATGACGTTGGCGCTAGCCCGTGCCTTAGAGTCTCCTTCAGAACGTCAATCCATAGCTCTCCACCAGGAGCTTCGACATATGGGCTTTCTCCTGCATGCACATGCATGTTTTTAGCCCTTCCCAGGGATTCCATGCGCACAACAATGCCACCAGGGGCCTGAGCCTGGCCTTGGAGTGAGTGCGCATGGCCACGAGCAGCAATGGTGAGCCTGGAGCTCGGGCCAAGCTGGAACACATGCCTCACAGTTGCAGCAATATCTGCAACTGATCCTGGGTGAAGAACCGCCGAAGGAAGGAAGTGGTATCGGTTTCCGAAGTCCATGGCGGCATTCGACACATCATGGGTGGTGAATTGCCCATCGATGGCCATGCTCCGGAAGGAGGCCGTGATCGGAGCATCAGGGTCTGACTTTCTGCTGTTGATACTTGCAAGCAGCAGGGCCATGAGTAGCTGTGGGATTGGAGATGCTTTCATGGTGGTCCTCTTAGCAAAGAGTGTTGAGAAGGAAGGAGGAGTTGGAGAGGTTGGGTTTGGTTTGAAGAGGGATGGAGGGAGATTTTAAAGGGGTAGGAGGGGGTTGAGGCCTGGTTACCCGGTCAACTAGCTATGTAACGTGAGAGGAATCCACAGAAGACCGACCCACTTGTTTGGTAAGTTGTGTGTGCATTAAGGATTTTCTTTTTAAATTGCCTTCACTAACATTTTTTTAAATGCAAAATGATATATGAGAGAGAATTGCCTCTCACGTGTATCCTTCTAACACTTTACAAGCTCCTACCCAGAGCTAACATTCTAGAACTTCAACCTGATCTAGATCACAAATATGTCTTGATCGGAGCTGCTTCTGCAGTGATTCTCTCTCTGCAAGAGGACTAAAGTTAGGCACTCAAACACCGAATTAGAGAGAGACTCATTTTTCACCAAAAAAGTTAACATCTTTGGATGAGCGTCAAGCACTTGTACTTCTACACCGACGTAATATATTCAGTTCTCCTCACAATTTGCTGGCTGGGCCTGATGGACAAATGAAAGCCATGGGTGGACCACTTGGGATGCGAAGTGGGTCTTCCACCTAGCCGCCTCCAGGTTTGAATATGGGTGGGGGCCTGGGCTTTGGTGTCCTGAGGAGTGGAGAGAGAGAGAGATAGATAGAGAGAGAGAGAGAGAGAGGCTGGAGATATTGGAGGATATCTTCAAAAAGTGGGAGGGGGATGTATCAGAATAAGCAGCAGGAGCAACAGCAGCATAAAGCGTAAAGTCTGAAAATGTTGGAGGCTTACTCCCAGAGCAGGGACAGCCACCACAACTTGAAAGTGAAGCTAGATCCTCTGCTACAATAACCAGAATTCTTTGCAATTAGCAGCTCGGTAAACATTAAGGTTTTGTTTGGGACGGCTTTCTTACTGTTCTTAAAATAGTTTTTGTACTATAAAGCCGCTTTATGAAGTAGTAAAACAGCCGCCTCAAACAAAACCTAAATTACTGTCCTTGTGTCTGCAAGTCAAGAGCTATGAGTATGGTACCTACCCTATGATGAGGGCCATGGTGTATCATTTTGTGAAGCCCATGTGAGGTGGGATTTTTGGAATCTTTTGTCTTCCTTAGCCATGAGGGCTTCCTTGTTGTGACCTGCGAAGGGCATAATTCTCTGCGTTGTTATTGTTGTGCTCTATTAGTTTTCTCTGCTCATTCGCTGTCTGCCCCTATTTGAGCGCACCAAGTCTTATTAACTGGTGAGTTATGTTATTGTAAATGTATCAAATATTGTAGATTTGATTTACTATTGGTAAATGACCTGATTTTTGGTCTCTGTGTGTGTCTAATATGTTCCATAAACAAAATCTTAGCTTTCATCACGCAAGCTTTTGTATTCATCAAATAAATTCATAATTTTTCGTCCATTATGTGAACATAATAGAGAAAATGATTCATATCGTTGGATTATGAAAGCCTAAATTTGAGTTATTTTGAACTGAGATTGATTTCATCTATAAACCAGTTGTTAATTAAGTAATTTAGTTCGATATAAGGCTTCGTTTGAGACGGTTTTTATATTGCTTCTTAAAGCAGTTTTTTTGTACGAAAAAAGCAGTAAGAAAGTTATCTCAAATGAAATCTAAATCTTATTTGACTCAAAAAAAATAAATTTGAATTTATTAGCGAATGAGTTGACCTTAATTTTGTTGGGATTCTAGAATGATATCTTGGTGGATTCCAGTAGTTGGGATTTAAGAGATTTTGTCCATACAAACAGGGATTGCATGCGTCACATTTAAATTGTGCTTATTCTGACTGGCTGTTGGCACGCGGGATTTCTTTTGAATTGGTTGATGAGAAGTTGTGAAGAGGCCAACATTGGACAATTTATATGAATTTTTTTTTTCTGAGTATAAATTTAATATTGGAGGATTTCAATTTCGTAACAGTGCAAAACAATTTTAATATTTTAATATATTAAACTATTTATTTGATGGATTTCAGCATCTCTCTCTCTCTCTTCCTGTTTTAGCTTTTGACGGGGATTGAGCTCGAATATTTTGACTGACAAAACAACTTGTATTGAGTAATGCCTTGATCAGATCAGATCAAAATGCATGTGATGTGGTTAAATGCGTGAACTCATTGCAAATAAAAAATTATTTATGCATAAATGTTTATATTTGAAACCAAAAAAATTATCTTAAGATATTGAAATATATGGACGGTTTGTTTTGTAGTAAAATTGGTGTGCAGGATATTTGGTATTCCTCATTTTGGGGATTTTCAAATATACAAAAAAATTATTGTCATTGTCACCGTCAATCGCCAGCTTCCATCATTGTTGTTGGCCATCTCCACCTTTGGCTGCCGCCGCAAGCCACCACCATTGCCATCGCTATTCACTTGTGGCCACCAGTGTTGACCATTGTCCACCTTAAGCGTCAACAGCCACCAACCCCCATCAGTCTTTGCCACCACCGCCCCATCTTAGGCCTTCGTCAGCCACCTTCGCCTCACCACAGATCATTAACCACCATCATATTTGAAGTTTACATTACATTCATTTTACTTCAAACAAAATAAAAAAAATAATCACATGCATTTATTTTACACTCATCTAAATAACGTCAAAGTATTTCAAATATACTGCATTTTTTTACCTTATATTTATTTTATTATGCATTTCTTTTTCAGCTAATCAAATAAACCCTTGATGAAGAGATAATTGCATGATTCTACAACTAGATTTAGAATCTATTTGGGCCAACTTTTTCTTTATTTTATTTTTAATATCATGCCACCCTTTTGCTTGGCTCCTACATTTTGGCTGGATTTCAATCATTTTAGGCTTCCTTTAGGATGACTTTTTTATCGCTTCTTAAAATCGTATTTTAATATCTAAATTAAAATTTTTTTACTAGACAATTGCTTAATAAGCAGTAAGAAAGCCGTCCCAAATAAAGCCTTAGGCATCGTTTGGGATGACATTATTTCTGCTTCTTAAAGCAGTTTTTTAGTATAATATTAAAAAAATTTGTACTAGAAAGCTGGTTTAAGAAGCAAAAAGAAAGTCATCCCAAACGAAGCCTTAGTCACAAAAAAAAAAATATTTTTTAATCATATTTGTTAGCAAGTAAACTATTATAATATTTTTTTTTTCAAAAATAATATTTATCATACTCAACGACTTAAAAAATTTCTCAAAATAACTTTACACTCATCTTTATAAAAAAATATAGCTAACTTCAATTCAATCTTAAGCCAGAATCAAATCCGCAGAGTTCCTAACCAAATCAATACTTTCTTTTCAGTCCTTTCTTTCTTCTTTTTTTTTTTCAAATTTGTTTGATCATTGAGATCGTGCAAGACTGTTCAATGTAAGTGGATACGTGACCACCAATGCTGACCATCGCCCACCTCCGATGTCAATGGCCACCAACTCCCATCAGTCTTCGCTTAATAAACAATAAGAAAGCCGTCCCAAACGAAATCTTAGTCCCAAAAAAAAAAAGTAGTTTTTATAATCATATTTGTTATCAAGTAAACTATTATAATATTTTTTTTCAAAAATAATATTTATCATAACTAACGAATTAAGAAAATTCTCAAATTAATTTTATAACCATCTTTATAAAACAATATAATTTTCTCAACAAAATCGTTAATTATCTCAAAATTGAGTCAACTAACTTCAATTCAATCTTAAGCCAGAATCAAATCCGCTGAGTTCCTAACCAAATCAATACTTTCTTTTCAGCCCTTTCTTTCTTCTTTTTTTTTTTTTCAAATTTGTTTGATCATTGAGATCGTGCAAGACTGTTCAATGTAAGTGGATACAGATTAATTAACCATAGCGTTGACCTCACAATTTCTGACAATATGTGCTGCGTGCATAGCTGGCCAAGCCCAAAGTCAGCGCCACCTGCTCCTTATTTTTCTCGAATGCTAATGAACAGTACGACAATTCTATTTCTAAAATATTATTATTATTTATTTCTAAGAATGTATTTTTAATTTTATCAAAATTCTGTTTGAAAATTTTATTATTTTTCAATTTTCAAAATTGGCTGAAATTAAACTAATGACAGTCCAAAATGACAGCTATTTATCTTAAATTTCTTCTTTAGACTAATGAGAGATTGAGCTGTGGATTTGGGGAGGTTCTTACGTCTCCTCCGATTATGATAATGATGGCCAAATTTAATGAAGAGATTATGTTTTATTGCTTCTTAAAGTAACTTAAAAGCAACTTTTTAAAAAACTGTTCCAAACGAAACCTTAAATTAATTAAAAAAACGTATTAAAATAAGTCAATTTAAGAAGATTAGGGGATAAAGCATTCATATTATGTCATTTGCAGCATTACAATTCTTACCATTAAAAATAATTAATATGCAAAATCTAAGTTTTTGTACTGTGCAATCAACATAAATATATAAATAATTTATATTATCACTGTCACCGTCCAAGAGACTTATTTTCGCAACTACATTGGAACCAATAAATAAGTGTTAGTGATGGCATTTTAATATATGGATCTCCAACTACATTAATGTACCTACATAGTAGAAGAATCAAAGCATATCATTATATTATAAATTACACTTAATTTGCTTTGGAGCCATGTCATCAATGAATCAAGCTGACTTGTGAGGAGGCTCGAGCTTGAATCGATTAGTTACTCGTTAATCGAGTTTGATGAGCTGATATGTCAAGCTGAGCTAGTCTTGATCCGACTCATTAGTTCACGAGCTATTAAAGTTATATATAGTTAAATTAGATTAGCATTCAGGAGTTTATGTAGAAAGTTATTCACAATATTTAAAATTTACATCTCAATTTCTTATATCAAATGATTTTTTATTACTTTTCTTTTCAATTTTTTTTATTTTCTAATCATTTTATTATAATAATTACTTTTATTTGACTCATTTTTTGTCGTTCATAATAAATAAGCTTGCTCTTTAGCCAACTCAAACTCGTGCAGCTAAGCTCGAGCGCAAGCTCTAAATCGATTAATTAATCAACTCAAGTTTAAGCGCAAACTAAGGATATCTCCGGCTCGGCTTAAAACGTTTACACCATTCGATCTATTATATTCTTGTGAAGCATAGTGTTGAATGACAATATCTGCAAGATTGTACCTAGATCTTATTATGCGCAAGATTATGCCTAGATCTTATTATGTCTACAAACAATCAATCATATGCAGATCTATTATTGCACTAAACTTCAAAAGATAATCGCATGTATTATTTTTCTTTTTTTATTAAATTCTCAATAATTTTATGAATTTAATCATTAATTTTTTTTAAACTAAATGTTAACTTTATAAAAATATATAATTTTGATGATATGCATATAAATAATAATAATAATTATTATTATTATTATAAGACAAATCTAGATTCTATATCCATCAAATATAGATTTTTGATTGATCCCACATTTTATCTCCTCATTTTGCATGCTTTACACGCCCACCTAATCAATCACATCAAATTTATTTGACAGCTCATTTAATTCTGATATTATGCTGCAAATCAACATTAATGCATATATCTCAATATTCGGATGCTATCTCATCAAAAAATAATTTTTGTAATCTTATAAATGAATAGTATACATACCGACATATATTATATGATAAGCTAATTAGTTTTCAAAAAAAAAAAAAATAGTTTAATTTTCGTTTGGGACTACTTTCTTCTGATTATTTCTTAAAAGAGTTTTTTAGTATAAAAAGTTACTTTATGCAGTAAAAAAGAAGTCACAAACGAGAAAAATTATTCAGTGCGGAGTCCAAATAGAAAAGATCTGTCCGGATTGGAATTGTACAATATGTACATAGTTTTGAATTAAACTATGTACAAAAATTATATACAATGCGTACATTCACAGTCCGGACATACATTTTCCGTTCAGACTCCACACAGAATAAAAGTTATCTCTGCAATGATTCTTATGTCTTCTATCATGTTTTCATGCACAATTATCATGTGATAAATCCTTAAACATCATTTTCCAAGTGGTCTCTAGTTCTAAAAAGGCGTGTTTCTCTTTGCGGCCTCCTGATTTGCTAAAAAATCAATATAGAGTAAAATGAAATGCATTGTAAAAATAATAAATTTGAGTTATTTTAGAGAAATATATCTTAAAATATCCCCTTTGACTGAGGAGTAGTTATTTAAAATATGCTACAACACGCATTGATCTAAACCATATATTCCAGTAAGATCGGACCATGTTCGGACTTTATTCGAGCATTAATTTAACATGATTCGAATGTGATTTTAATAATGATTGTATAAGATTTGAGCATGATTTGAATATAATTAAGAGCGAGTGAATAGTCATATGATGTAAATTGTCAAAATTGTAAGATTAGGAGAGTGACTATTCACCACTTTTTAGAGGAAAATTACTATTCACTTTTTATTTATTTTGTATCAATCATTTTATATAGTCTTCAAAATTAAGATCACATTGTTGATTATATCCTATAACATATGGCTTAACACATGTTCAGAGCTTAATCTATTTTTATGATGATTTAATTATTCATCAAATATGCAAAAAAAATAAAAAATAATCACATGTCATATATAAGTCATTTATAAGATTTTTTTTTTTTCAATTTTACTTGTTAATTTCAATTCAAAATCATTTAATACAAACAAAATGTCGATAACCCATATATTTATATATAAATCATTTGAAAGTTAAAATCAAAATTATCTTATATTGTAATCAGAATTATCTTTCGAAAAAAGTTTAATGCATCTAATTGATGATCACATTATTATAAAAACTATTAAAATCATAGATTCCATCATATCTTATATTAATAAAGAAAATGAATGATTTTAATGTTATATTTAACATCAATAATCAAGCTTTTAAAAAACTTGATTGGACGAGCCAGTTCGAACGGTTCAATCGTGAACCAGTCATATGCCCGATTTGATTCATTATAAAACCCGCTTCCCCATTGAACCAGAGAGAACCGGTCAGAATAACCAGTTTAGCCTGTAAACTGGTGAATCAATCACGATTTCTTTTAACCAGTCAATTCAATGAATCATTTAAATTATTAATAAATTAATTTGATATATTTAGAATAAAATATTAACTTAAACAAATTAATTTAGAATTTAATGTACTCTATAGAATAAGATTTATGAGCGGGGAGAGTCTAATATATTTTTATGATGATTTAATTATTCACCAAATATGTAAAAAATACAAAAATGATCACATGTCCTATATAAGCCATTTATAAGAAAAAAAAACTCAATTTTACTTGTATATTTCAATTCAAAATCATTTGATACAAACAAGATGATGATAACCCATATATTTAATTCCAAATCATTTGGAAGTTTTAATCAAAATTATCCATTGAAAAAAAATTTAATGCATCTAATTAATGATTACATTATTATAAAAATGGTTAAAATCATAGGTTTCACTATATCTTATATCAAAAAAGATAATGAATTATTTTAATACTATATTTAACATTAAAAATGCTAAAATAAATTTTGGTAAGATCACATGAATCACATAATCATTAGGCCTAACTCAATACAAATCAATTAGTATTAATTTTGATTTGTTGATCAACTCATTGGTTTCAATCCATACTAAAACAATAAATTCACATATTCAATTATTTTGAATGTAAATTCAAATTAACAGTCTTATCTATAATCTCTTGTTATCTTGGAGATAAAGTGAAACTATGGCAAAAAGAACATTAGAAGAATTGATTTGATGCTCCAAACTTAAGTAAAAATAATTCTATTTATCTGAAGAAAAGATTGCTCCATAAGTAATTAAGAAGAAAAAAGAACAAGAAAAAGAAATTGCTCCACATCAGTAGAACCCCCTTGCACACATCCAATATGATGTTGACAAGTGGAAGGTAAATTTATATATTATTTTTTCACTAAAGCCCCTCGACACCATCATCATGGCCACCATTATGGACTCCATGATCGGCATCATGATTCTTTAGGGACCAAAGAAAGTCTCTTTTTGATGAATGTTTTGGTTAAGGAAAGGGAAAGACTATGTAGGGCATCTTCTTTTGTCATATTTGCTAAATCTCACACTATTCCACTATCATCTTGACCCCACTCTTGTCTCAAAAGATCATAACAAGCCAAAAATATATCCTTATCCATTGATTTTTTTGCCTTCATATAAACCCACATATGTGATATATTATATATATTTATATATGTAGGTTTAGTGGTTGCTTTTGCATATATTCTTGCTAACACTAGGGTTAGGTGCTAAGCTTTTGACATGTGAGAAAATAATGATTTACTTCTACTTGCATGGAATTCTATAACTAGCAAGATATGATTCCACATAAATTATGATATTTTCTTCTTCTTTTTTCCTTTGGTCCCATACTTGTTCAATATTTGCAATCTAGGCCTTTTGTAGTCATAGGGTTTGACTTGAATGTATATGGGTGGATGAATTCATAAAAAGTTTGTTTATTTTAAAAGTTGGATTGAAGGTTTTTTATGACAAAATAAAAATAGGAAAATTAGAGAGTTTTGTTAGGTGGCTTATAAATCATTTATTATGTATTTTGTTTATTTATTATTTAATATATGTAAAAAGAAATTATTAAAAAAATTTATAATTTTATTTCTCTGATTATTGAAGCTCTCATAATTTGTATTAAATGATTTACAAGGCAGAAAATTTGCAACTATATAGAGAATACCCATGCAATGGGATTTCGAGCAAGAGATATTTTCTTATGGAATGGATGGCCTTCTAATAGAGTTATTTTGCTCTTTGCTCTATTTTGAATTGTAATATTGTGGCCTTGTATTGATTTGGTTGGTCTTTGGTGGAGCTTCAGTTTTCATGTGTTTTTTTTTTTAAGATGTTTATTTAACTTAGAGGTTTTTAATATTCTAGTTATGAAATTTTTTTAAGGATTTGGTGATTCCTATTGATTTTTTTTAGTCTCATTATACCTTTTTTATTTACTTTTTTTAAGGTAGAGTAAGTTCTTGAACTTGACTCAATAGTATTCTCAAACTTGTTTCCAACCAGTGTGTTACAAGTTCGAGAGTTGTTGGATATAGCTTGTAGATAAATTATTGTTGTGGCAAATTATGTGGTTGTTGGATATGATGACATTTTTACCTTTTAGCTGTGTATTTTGGTTGTGCGGGCATTGAGGTATAATGATCATGCTAGCTCAACCTAGCTATCAGTGATTCTATCAATTATGTACTATTTTTTAGATATATTTCTCATATAATTGTTGAACGGAGCATGAGGGCTATTTTGAATATATTTTTGAGGCTATGCATTATGCATTATAGAAAAATGAATATTTCCGGTGGACAAAAGCCATCGAAAATGAACTATTTTTGTCTAAAATATTGACTTTCCGACGGATTTTTGACGGAAAATGGGTCGACGGTAAAATGTGCGACTGCCGATAATATTTTCAGTGGATTTACCGATGGTTTTCCAACATAAAAGTTTTCTAAAAAACTACGGTTCCCTATCCCTATTTTTAGCGGGTTTTTATGTCGGTATTTCCAACGGAAAGTAATCGTAGTAAATACTGGCAGTCAAGCCATTAATTATTTCCATCGAGATAACTAGCAGGTATCACCGACAAAATATATGCCAGAGTTACCGGCGGAAATTTACGGCCAAAAATGCTATACCAATTCTTTGTATCATCATTTCCGATAGATTATCAGCCGAAATCCACTAGAAATATGTAGCAAAAAAAAAAAAAAGCCTTCCTCTTAATTATTCAACAACACAATAATCTTGTAAAAAAACATAAATATATCATACTCACATTTCAACTTCCAACAGAAATACTAATGCTATATGACACCTAAAATATTAAACGTTTATAGTCACGTAAACTCTCTGATGAGGGTGGTGGAGTAACATAAAGAATTATGGAATGATTAATTTATGACTATATTCATCTCTAAACAATGTTTAGGTTTTCTTTGATATAAAAATTATAAAAAACTCACTTAATATTTGCAAGTACACATGTTGAATCAAGTAATATAACTATAGAGTTGAAATTGATCCCACAAAAAAGAATATTTACTTGCAAATATTAATACGGTCTACTATAATTATAATAAGTCAATAATTATCCTATTCAATAAAAATAAATTATGATAGATATTCAATCATTTAGTTTAAAATTAATAAAAAATTTAAATAAAATACTATTTGGATAAAATATTTTGGAATGATAGAATATAAATATAATATATTTCATAATGATTCTCTTTTATATTGATGTTATTCAAAACATATACACCAGCGACCGCTCAGTCAAGTATGAAGAGATAGATTAAATTCTTTCAACTTCAATTCCACTCTAAAGTCACATAGTCTGTCACCCTATGAAAATCTTAAAAGAGTAAGTAAAATATTTACTGTTAAAACCCCCTCATTATAATTCATCTTTATAAATTTGGTATATGTTAAGCACAATAACAATGCTTGCATCACACCAATCCAATATATCTGGTTATGCCTGCTTCCCATTCCTAGGCTCCATACTCTATACACATAATATTAATTATATATATGGTCACTATATGCATTAAATAAGTTATCTAGTTTAAGTAACTCAACGGTTATTCCACTGGTTGTTTCAACATAACTGTTCCGATGTAAACCCTGCTAGTAAATTTTGTCAGCAAGAGCTTAACAGCGGCTTTATTGAAGGATTGGCTGCTGGAACATTAACGGTAGTATATCCACCAGAAACACTGTCATATTATTTCCAGCAAAAATACTGCCTATTTTTTCGCAGTTATTTTCACCGAATGTATGTCCGTCGGAAATTACAGTTTTTTTTTGTAGTGATGCATTTTATTATATTTTTTTTCTTAAATTGATTCTTTTTTACTACTATTTTTGTTAGGTTTTTTTTTTTTTTTTTGGCAACTACTTTCATGTAAGTATCCGGTGGTAATTTGTGTAATAAAAATTAACTAATGATTCTATGGAGTTCTCTTTTTAGTAAAACATCTATGTTACTTTCTCGTGAGCACCGATGCGTAATTTCGCATATACATTTTAAATCTTAATTATTTATGAAACAAAAACCTCATATCTTCATTTAACAATCCTCTCTCAAAACTCCAATTAATTGGCAATTTTAAGGTAAATGTCAGTTTTATAAATATGATGAGCTAAAGAATGATTTACATATTTACAAAAAAAAATCTACAAGATTTACTTATAGTTTATTTCAATGTCTAAATTACATCAAAATATATGCATGAATATGCATATTTTATTAAAAAAAAATAAAATTTTTAATATGATTTAGAGATCTGAGTGCAATATAAATAAATATAAAATTATAAGATATATAAATACATACAATTTTTTTGATAGATATGTAAATCTACTAAATTTTAGAATCATAGACGTAAAACTCCTCAAGATTATATACATATCATATAAATAATACTGACCATAAGAATTGGATGGAGGGGCCTACGCACGTGATAAGTGAATAGGATGCACGTGGCAGACAGACCATGAGGCTGGGCTGGGGTGCTCTCACAACCATGAGAGGCTATCCTTAGTTTGAAAAGCTGTAGGACCCTTTGATTCTGCTGTTTGAAAAGCTGGTGCCCTTTTGATTCAACAGCTAGAAATTGCTTCAACATCATCTCATGCGCCCACTACTGCTTTACATAAGTTGTAGGAATTATTAATGGAAACTAAATCTAATTTTGTTGAAAATATAAAATTAAATTTATATGTGAGATTTTCTAATTATTTAGAGAGCAAGCATACATATTTATGAAGCAACGCATTAACTTACAAAAGAATATGCCACCAACACACAAAAGATGTAAAGTTGATGGCAGCTTTAGATTGGCTCTTTAATTTTTAGACCAATAAATTGAAAAATAATTAAAAATAACAAAAGGTGAGAGAGAGAGAGAGAGAAATCATGGTTCTCTTGAATACTCACATTTATATACGTTGGAGTTGCCTCGAATTTGGCTTGACACTTGTTTGTTCATGTCCTTGACCGTCGTACGCTTTTTAGATATGTCAGTGGTCTAAGGAGGCAACGCCCCATGCGGGATTTTTTGATTACATCTCTTGGTTGTAAGTGTAATTTTGAAATTTTGTTTGTTTTTACTGCTACCTTAATTTTGCTCTATAAATATGTTGTTAAGGGCTTAGGGTTTGGTAAGCCTTTTGTATTTTGCTTATATATATATATATATATATATATAATGAAACTGTTCTCCATCATCCACATCTGCCTTCCGCCTTGCCATCATCCTTTGCTTCCTCCTAGCACCCGAACAAACCCCAATCGCTAACCCCCCCATCCGTCTGGTGTCCGGATTCGTCCGGACACCAATCTAGACGCGCCACACACCCAAATACATCGGGCCCTGGTGTATTTTGGTGACACGGCACGTCTGGATTGGATGTCCGAACTTCTAGTGACCGGACGTAATAATTCGCCCCCATCACCACCTTGCCCCACTTGCCTCCTCATCTACTTTTATATTCAGTTAAATTTAATATTTTTATATTTATGCACGTGTTGATGATTATACATGCATGCATTTGTGACATTACATGCATAAATTTTGTGATCTCAGCTCATAATTAATATTTTTAATTTGATTCAATCCAGTTTATTTGATAACATAAATTGTAAGGAAAAAAAATGTAAGTTATAGATGTAAGATCAATATGCCCAAGTTTGTATTTTATGAATTCAAAATTATTTTTAGCCATTTTCTTATTTTGTCATTAATGGTTAAACTCCCAACTTAATCTCCATTAATGTAAGGATAATGATAATGAAAATAACAATGATGATTTTCTCTATCATATATATATATATATATATCACCAACCATTAGAAGGGCTTAGTAAGGTCTCATGAGCAATACCAATAATGGTTCATGTGCAATGCCAATTGGGGATAATAATGGCAAAGTTGATGAGACCAAACCCAACTATAAAAAGTAAACAAAAAAATAACTTTACAAGGTAGAATAGACGTAAACGTTGACTAAATGTTAGAAACTTTCTATTGCTTTTATTTATAGGTCGATAATAGATGGAAAACATCAATAAATGATAAAAAAAAATGTTATTAAAAATTTAATCATAATAATAATTCATTTACATTTTGTGATTAAACATCAAGCATTATAGATCTTGTTAATTATGACATTTTTGAAATAGATAAAAATATTAAAATGGTATATATATTGACGTACTCTTTATGAATGATCAAAATGATTTCTAATTATATTAAAAGAACATTTTAATTCCTCGGGTCTTTGAAAAGAAATTAAAATGGTTTCATGGTGAGATTAATTTAATTCTTCTTCAAGGAGTTTATAGATCAAAATAGTTCTTTAATATAGTTGAAGGCTATTTTGATTTTTCATAAAGAGTCGATAGATCATTTTGATCCTTTTCACTTTTTGAAATTACAACTATTTCTTTTGCATTTAAAATAATGTTCTCAAATAAATAAATATTTAAGCATTTTTATAAATGATCATTATTATAGTCACCTAATCAATAATAATAAACTTTTTTTTAATATAACCATAAATTAAGACTTTGTTTAGAATAGCTTTTTAGCAACTTCGATGGTCGTCTTCAAAACTACATTTTTTTAAATCGTAGCTAAAGCTTAGTTTGTGATAATTTTTTTATTATTTTCTACCGCATCTTTTTAGCACAATTGTTTTTGGAAAGCAACAAACAAATAATGACAAAATACTGTCCTAAATGAAGCCTAAAAAATGATCTTAAAAAAACAAAACAGTAAGAAAGTTTAAATTACTCAAAGTAAAACTTAAAAATATTGCTAGTTAAAGATGAGACAAAAATGATGTAAGAACTTCATAAACGTATCACTATTTACTTTTCTATGTATCATTTGTTTAGTAAAGTTGATCAATGCTACAAAATTTATCAAAATGATAATGGTCTTGAAAAACAATGCCATACAAAAGAGAGTATGGGCCCTCCTTGATGATTAATCATTCTGTGCGGACATTGAACACCGTACGGAGACCAATCAGAAAAAGCCACGTCACCCCTTCGCTTGGTACTGCGGCTTGATACTGCTCAACACCGAGTGGTACCTTGGCTCGTTACCACTAACGTGGCTGCACCTGATTCGTCTCTGAATATAGAGTTGTGTCCAGCCTCCGCAGAATAATTTCTCCTATTTGCTAGCTAGTTTCCACTTTTGAGTCTATGGGATCTCAGTGTGGGGTCAACTCTTGAGTGCTTAGTTTGGAAAAGAAACACTGCTTCTCAGTGAATCAGCAGCCAAGAGATTTAGTGCTTTCTCTTATAAGTCTAGAAATAGGAAGTAGCTAATGGCCAGCAGAATACTTTTGCTCTAAAGAAGAAAAAGATATATATATATATTTTTTGTTTAAAGTACTTAGATCTCTGCTTGAGGTCCCCTCTCCTGAGGGTTATGGAGTGGCCAATGGGAATGGGACATAAATAAGATTGTCTTCCACCAACAAAGGGGCTGAGACCAAATAAAAAATAAAAAATTTGAGGATGTGAAGCTCCATTATCTCATGGAACTTTGAAGTTATGTGTTGTGGTTCTTTTAAGCTCTACTAGTATGCTTATTTGAATTCTTCGTGTAATTGAATGATAAGATAGTTCATAATAACATCATGTATCTTGAATCTTTGGAAGAGAAGCCTTTGAATGAAGAATATTAAGGTTTCGCTTGGGACAACATTTTTGTAAAACAATTTTTTAGTACAATTTTTTTTTTAAAAAAAAAATTCGTACTAAAAAAATGCTTTACAAAACAATAAGAAAGCTGACTCAAATGAAGCTAAAGTTTTTTTTTTTAATGGTTGAGAGTATTTAATATAAAATGTCAGCCTTTCGATGACCCGATTAGGAAAGTAGAGATATTAGACTTGACTTATGTTAAGAAATGTAGAGGTAGACCTAAAAAGATTTGGTTAGAAAATATTAGAAATGATCTTTCTTTATTAGATTTAAACTAGAATTTGACTTTTAACATGACACAATGGAGAAAAAAGATTCATGTAACTGATAGCCAGATACCACATTATAGGACAAATGCTTGTTGTTGCGGTTGACAGTGTTGAACTTATGATAGTTCATGTAGCCATGCATATTTATGTTTGATTAAAATGAATTTTGAAAGAGGAAGTTTTTTTTTTTTTTTTTTTTGCAACTATTTTTTGAAAATAAACTATCTTGATGTTCATTAAAAGTAAAAGAGCTAGAATGCTATCATAATATTAATAAAATTAAATTAAACTAATGAGATAATACATAAACATAGAAAATACTACAACGTAAGCAAACATAAGAATTGAGTTTTGTTGAAATGAATTCATTCAATAAAATAAAATAAAACTTAGTAAAAAGAAATCAACATTTCTATAATTTTCTTAGTAACTTATGACAAAACAAAATGGAAAAAATAATTATAATCAAAAAATTATATGAACTATTGACCCCAATTAAACTATTAATCAGCTGTAATAGTGAGTGTATGCTCAAAAGAGATTAAAAGTTGCCTTGCCTTAGCAATCTTCATTGAGCAATCAATAGGAAGCCTTAATTCCTTAATGAGTGGCCTATGATGAGATTTTCCTTTAGAAATGTTAATCATTTGTTGGAGACTTACCAAAAATTCATTTGAATGATCAAATTGTACTGAGTATTACCTTACATTAAAAAACATTTTATTTCATAATTTTATTTTTATTTTCTAAAATAAATTTTTAGCTATAAATTTTTATATTTAACAACTATTTTAGAAAACAGCGAAAAAATTGTCTCAAATAAAATCTAAATATTAAAAAATCTCATGAGATAAAAAAATTATTAGACCTAATTAAAAATTACAAACATTAAAAAAATTATAATAAAAATTATTCACCTCAAAACAATTAAGAAAATTTTAGTACAAGATACCTCTTATACAATTAATGAAGTGAGGGGCCACCAAAAATGGTCCTTATGCTGATGAATGAGACAATAAAATAATTATTTGTTCAACATTTGTGAAAAAATCAATGGCTTTATTTTATATCATACAACACAGCATATTATTGTTACCACATAACATCTTAGATATCATGCTTGTCAATATAACTTATAAATTTGAAGGGCTTATGAAATTATGAGATAATTATAAAATATTTTTCTGTATTTCAAAAATCTAATGATATTTATTATATTTTTAGGAACAATTATTTTTAAATAAATATAATGATTTTGATTATTTTTTAGAATATTCTAATACTAAATTTAAATATTAAAATGATTATATAATAATTTTTATGCATGCTAGCTAGAGGTAATAATGAATGAACTGACCTATCAATCTGATATGGAAAATTTGGGTTTTGATTGACCCATTTCATAAAGGGATGAAATTCTGATTTGAAATTCCGACCTCTTTATTTAAGCAGGTTGAGTTCGGGTTGACCCAATAACCCACTTTTGTTTAAACTATTTTGCTTGTTGGTATGAACTTCTTATTTTTGATCAGTTAATCTAGTATTTATAGTTGATAAATTATAACTTTTTTAATCAAAATGAATTGTTCCACTTTTTCTACTCATTTATTTGAAGGGTTGGTTTCAGGTTGACTGAAATTAGGTTGGAATAATTTTCGATCGGACCCGAATTCGACCCGATAACTAATTTTTACACCCATATTCATGCCAGCAAAAAAGCAAAGTCAACTGAAATCATGAATTTTAATTTTGAATAAACTCTTTTTTTTTTTGGCAAAATTTAGATTGATTTTGTCGGATTTTTTTTTTTCAAATTAGTCAATTTGTTTTTTTAGTTTCAACCAATTTTTTGATGTGTCAGCCTAAAAACTACAAAAATTAGGTGAAAAAGTTGAAATACCTAACCATCTAAACTACTGAAACTCGATCGAAACTACCAAAACTCATTCTAAACACAATACAGATCTTCCAAACAAATTAATTGGAAAACAAATGAAAAAGTCTGAAACCAATGATTAATTAGGCCGTCCGGAGACCAATTAGAATGCACCACGTCATTCTTTTGCTCGGTATCTCGGCTCGGTACTGCTCAGTACCGCGGCTCAGTACTGCCGACGTAGCATATTCTAATTGGTTTCCGAACATACGACATTCTACGTCTAGTTTCCGCACATAATAATTTTTTTGAAACCTATGGGCTGTTTAGGCTTCTCTTAACAAAACAGCTTTTTTCAATTCCTCTTATAGCCTGTAGTTGTTTGGTGCATGTATTAAGAAACTTGCAGACTTCAACAGCTTGGTTGGCAGAAGCCAAAAGGCAAATATCTTTTGATTTCTTGAAATACTTGTCAGGAACTACCTACTTTCATTTACAATTTCAAACCGCCACGGCTAATATTTTAATCTTGTGGCATCAATCATGGAGTTGGCAATCAATAAAATGACTTCAATTATTTATAGTTAACGGCTAAAATTAGTATTGTTGATATTGAGGGATTATCTGACGGCGAAATTATGGGTCTGTTTGAGATAGTTTTCTCGCTGCTTTGCTTTCCATGCAGCAACCACAGTTTCTTTTGACTATTGTTTCATTGCTGCTTTTTTACTTTTTTTTTTTTAATTTTGTGGTGGAATGTAGCTTTTTGAAACCGAAATAGTTAAGTTGCTTTCTCTGCAGCAACATTAAAACTAATTTTATGAAATATCACAGTTGTTTCAGATATATTTTAAGTGAGAGAGGGCGAAAGATAAAGTTTTTATACCTTATATAATTACAAGATAACTTATGAATAGAATTTTCTTGTTATGTATTAGCTAGATAAGATTGTTAAATTTAGCATATGTTTGGGACAACTGCAATTTTTTACAAAAGTGAATGTAAAGCTGTTGTTGAGAAAGCTGTTATAAAAAATAACTTCCTAGCAAACAAAATTTATTAAAAATAATTTAAAAGAAATGAGTAAACAAAACTTATAATTGCGCTTTGAAAAACAAAGCAGTAAGAAAGTTATCCAAAATGAAACTTTAATTTATGTTTGTGAGATTAGAGGAGCTTAGTTAACAAAGGCAGGGAGATCATGAGATGAATTGATTGCATTTCATATGATTTGAAAATGCACTTTTTTTTTAATGATTTTTTAATTAATAAATTTTAAATTTTGATATATTGTAGAGTTGAAGAGTATTATTTCAAATAAAGTGTAATCAATCAACCTAAAAGCTTAACCACAAATATGTCACATGCTTTAGAATATTTGAACAAAATACAATAATAAATCTAAACTATATTCAATCTTTGAAATAGTAGATCGATTGCATTATTACTCCTATTTTTTAATTGTGAGTCAGGGTACTTTTTAATAATATTTTTCTAAATGCACCATTTATGATTAAAAAAATTAATAATTAATTCTATTCTTTTTTAAAAAATACATGATAAAAAATCAAAATTATAATAAAAACCTAAAAAAAATCAAAATTAAAATGAGCAGTTGTGAAATTTACAACACCACCTGATGACATTCATATATATTTAATAAAAATAAAATTTCTCATATAATTTGCAAGTTCATCACAACATTTCAATAATCATAGCTTGCATTCATGGAGAATCAAAGTTTTGTCACTTTCTTGGACTTTGCATAGGAGATCTTATGAAGATCTCCATCTTTATTTTGTTGTGGTCCTTCCTTAGACATCCTTTTCAAAGGGTTTGGTTTTGAAAGAAAGACCAATGGCAAATAATACTCTAAGGGAAAAAAGCAAGCTAGTAGCCTACATATGTATAATCAATAGGCTAGCAAGAAAAATGTCATTCTACTAAAGGATGAAAAGAAGTCAACATAAGCCAAAGCCACACATTTCTTCACCAAAATGAACTCATCCACAGCCCAATTTATTTTTTTGAAAAGAAAGAGACCTAAAATCTTTGAAGGAACTCTCTATCAACTAGTCCTACCAATATTGTTAACCATTACAACTTGTGGATAGAATTCTAAAATTGATGCTAGCCTATGGACCCTATTTTTTATGCCTTTATTAGTCTTATTATTATTATTATTATTTTGCTTGGAAATGTTATATTCCTTAAATAGGGTTTCATTGAATTTATGTCGTATCAATTGTTTTCATAACAATTAATGTGATGCTTTTTTTTAATTAATTATTCAAAAATCAATATTCAGGATCTATTTTGACGGCTGAGATTTTTTATAATTTTTTGTGTGAAAAAAAAAAAATTAGCTTGTTTGAAAACTGCTGTAAAAATAGCTTCCTAATGTGGAAATAAGAAATTCCTTAAAAAACAATTAGAATAAAAACAAACTCTTAAGCTTTATTTGGGATAACTTTCTTATTGATTTATAAATCAATTTTTTAGTACAAAAATTTCTGGTTCAAAATTTTTTTATACTAGAAAGCTACTTTAAAAAATTCTAAGAAAGGTATCACAAACAAAATATGGGACGACTTTCTTTCTGCTTCTTGAAGTAATTTTTTAGTACAAAATTTTTAATTTTTGTACTTAAATTTTTTTTAAAAAGCAACAAAAAAATCATTCTAAACGAAACCTTAATTTTTGCCACACCATTTTTTTCACTTTTAGCATATTTTCAGCTAAAATCTTCATTCAAAATATAAAATATTTCATTTAAAAAAAATGAAATGAAGTTACTCTTTCTTGATAGAATTATGATACTTCTTCAACCCAACATATTACTTTGGGTGCAATATGATATTTCTAAAACTGAAATATCCTATTTAATTTAGCACGCATAAGACAATGCATAAGGTGCAAAATGAGAATAATTTAATATTTGTTTGCTCATTTTAAAATTGCAATGTAAATTATCACAAAAGGGGGTGAAGAATATTTAAATTTAAATCTGCACCAATAATGTAGCCTTGTTCCTGTTTCATAGTACAATTTCTTCAAGATAAGAATCTGCCCAAGCTGGGCAGGTTACAGTGCGACAACAATTATCCCATTTGATTTGGATAATATTTTATATTAAAAAAATATTTTTTTTATATGTTTCAGTTTCTATCAGTTCAGCTGAGCTTATGGGATATAAACAATTATAGTGCTTCGAGTGAAAAAATTACTTAGCAATCATTAAGCTGAAGAGGAAGAAGGCTTTGTTTGCTAATGGGTCCATTTGTATAGGTAAGGGCCTATTGGGCTGTCGGTAAAGCCCATTCTCACGATATTTTCATGCTTAAGAGGTAAGTAAATAATGGCATTTTTGTATGTTAGGGCTATTGATTATTGGATCTCAAAATTAGTTTTTAGGCTTTATTTGAGATATGTTTCTTACTATTTTTTAAATAAATTTTTTAAGTACAAAAATTTATTGAACGAAAATTTTATATTAAAAATTATTTTAGAACCAGTAAGAAAATTATCCCAAATTGTATTAAAACAAAAGCATATATTGTATGCATTCATGCATAACAAGTATAGTATAGTTCAACTTGGTCTCAAGCTACTTTATATAACAATTCAAGTTTGGCTTAGTCTAAGTTTAATTTGAATTGAATTTGGTTCATTAGCGTGCTATCATACTTTGATTTGACTCTAATGTATGATCATATTATTAAGCCAATTTTTAATGTTTGTGCCAAATTTATAACTCTTGATGTGTCTAGAAAGCAATTTGATGTAAATAATAGTGAATCTAATTACTCTAACTTTAGTTCTTTTATTTGAAAATTGTTTCTATGAAGTTTAGGGATTTTAATTACTTGACTAATGCTTTTGCAGCTTTCTTACTGTTTTTTTAAAATAGTTTTTTAGTATAAAATTTTTTTGTTATAAAATTTTTTATACTAAAAAATTCGTTTTAAAAAATAGTAAAAAAACCGTCTCAAACCAAGCCTAACTTTAAATCAATAAACCAAAAACATGTCTATTTAAGATGGAAAGAGAATTGATTTAGATGGATTTGATTGCTTGAGCATCTATTCAATATATCAAAGTTGCTATAATGAAATATTTTGAAATTGCTTATAAGATTTTTGAGATTTTGAAGATGTAGAGATCTTTAAATGATTTGATATCAAATATATAGATGATGTGATGATGATGATGATGATGATAGGTTGCATGTATTAAATAATTTTAATTAGTATGATGATGATGATAGGTTGCATGGTGATATATAACACTTGAAGTATCTAGAAAGCAATTTGATGATGATAGGTTGCATTTATTCAATAGAAAAGTTGATTAACCATTTGGTTGGACCTAACATGCTACATTTGCAATTCTTTATATTATATTTGAAGAGGTTATGATTATCATTGATTTAGTAGAAAACATATCATGATCCTCAATATTATCAATTAACCATTAAAATTTAAACTCTTATAAGTTGTTGTTCATAAACAATTTTCCATATCCTAACTACTTAGTTGACTATTGATGGCATTATTTTGTTGAAATCTAGATGATATATTGCTCTCATGTGATTAAAAAAAAGACAAATCAAAGATATTTATTGAGTAATAATTATCATTTCCATCAATTCCTAACTAATTAGATTGATCTTATGAGTTGTCATATCAAATTAAAAGTTGCTAATTATTTAATGAGATTTAAATTGTTGAAGTGAATCTTAAATTTGAATGAGAAAGATTGAAAGTTGACGTTTGGTTGATTAAAAACTTTTAAATTTATATATGATGAATTTAGAGAAAATTTGGGTCAAGATATTTAAACTAATTATTTAATGTATAATTTATAGATAAATGTAGTATAAGAGTTGATTAATTAATTATATATTATATTAATATCTAAGTAAAATTTAATGAGTTGTAAATTTTCAGGAATTAATTTGATTATAACATTTTGACTTACTTTTAATGAATTTATATTTGATCTTTTATATTAGTAATTTAATTATGGAATTTTGCTCAATTAATAAATAAATAAACACATTTTAAATACAAGGATTAAAAAAATATAGTTAAGGGCTAATTTAAGGCGCGGTATGAGAGAGTCCTATCCTCTAAATTTTTAATATATATTTATATATATAAGGTACCTATTAAAAACCCTCACTTTTTAATGTATAGAAAATATTTAATTTATGTCATATATATAATTCAAATAATTTGTGTTTTCATTAAAAAAAAATTTGGCTTCGTGAAGTTTGAGCGATTAATAAATAATAATAAAACTCATCATTCAGAGCCTAAAACTGTAGGCTTGTTTCGAGCAATTTTATGAGTGCTTTTTGCTCTTCAAATTGATGTCATATATTTATTTAACTATTATTTTATTTTTACTTTTAAAAATTTTCTATAATTAAAAGCTATTTTGATGAATCATATTTACAAGAATATGATAAGCTATTAAAAAAAAAAGAAATTTATAATTTTTAAATAGCTTCAATTTTTTTTAATAATTGATTAAAAAAATATTTTAGAATATTATTAGATAAACGACATATGAACAAACTTAACATTCATCTGTTTTATATTAAAATTAAAAGGGATTTACCTACATAGCGCTCTAAACTTTTCTATTTACATATCTAACACCTAAAACTCCTAAAATACACTTCCCACACTAAAAGTACATATTCTCTCACATCTCACACTTCGTTTTGTCTCTGTGAGGCACACACGTGACAGCTCCCAACCGCTCCTAACTGTGCCACTTTCGTAGTTTGTTGCTTGTCAATTTTCCTCTGCTTCTTCATCTTCTGATGTGTGAGAACGCCCGTCGGGTCATGTTTTTCAGCAATGCTACTTCTTTATTGTTTTGCTACTCATGTGAGTTTTGAATCATGCCATAAATGTTTTTTGTCTAGCTTCTTGCCATAAGATATTCTTACTTTTTTTTTGTTGGTTAATTGTCTACCTTTTTTTTGCTCATTTTGAGTTAGTTGGAGTAAGCTTAAATGGATGTTATGGTGAATGTGGGTGAATATGTTTGTGTTACATTTATGTTTGGAGGATATTGAAGTGACGTTAAAGTTGAACGAGAAGAAAATATGAAGGTGGGAAATAAAAAATGGTGGGAAATAAAAAATGATGAAACTTCAGAATGATTTGATTAACTATTTTGTCCTCCGAAAAAAGGTTGAAATGATCTATCTATGGCTTATTGACCATGAGTTCAAGTTACACTATCATGTATGTGCTACTTCTCCCAATCTACAAGATTATTTTGAGTGATGTTGAAGTGATGCAAATGATAGAACATTGTAAAGGAAGTCAGCTGGTTGAATTTGTGTTTACAATACAAGATGATGTAGTGGTTGATTTGATCTTAGAAGGTTTGGTGCATTGTCATAGTACAAATAAAGCTATTAATATTCCTTTAAATTACATTAATTTTCAAAGCTTAAATTGTGACCATCTTATGAAACAAGTTAGTGATGATAAAGCATTAGAAGTCAGTGCTTACTTTCATGATGTTAGTAGTTTCAAGCAGTTTCTCTAATCCACCACAATTACTAATAACTTTGGGGTCAAGATTAAGGCTAGCAATAATTCTAGCGTTATAGCAACATGCTCGCATCGAGGGTGTCCTTAGAGGGTATGCACATCGCTATATAGAGATGGTCAGACCTTTGAAATTAGGAAGTTAGATGATACATATCTATATCTTGGTGTTAACAGAGTTGGAAATAAACTTACTACATCAAACTTGTTTGCTCTTGAAATATAGGATATTGTGAACAAAAATTCTGATATATCACCGTAGCACATTAATGATAGTTTGGAGTCAAATTATGATTTATCATTGCCTTATATGAGATTGTTGCACTCTAGAGAAGTAGCACGATCAATGAATTTTAGTGTTGTGGAAGTAACTAAAAATGGGGTTCTACTATGAGATGTGAGCTCATTGCTAGAAATTTGGGCTCTCAGATCACATACATTTATGATGCTGATGATTACTCATTTAAGAGGTTTTATGTAAGCTTCAATATTTGCATTAAAGGCTTCATTGTAGGTTGCAGACCCTTAATTGGCCTTGATGTTTGCCATCTCAAATCAAAGTACTTGGGTGTTCTACTATCTACCAAATCACTTGATAGTAACAATAATCTATTTACATTAGCTTTTACAGTTGTTGAAATAGAATCTAAAGATACACGACTATGATTCCCTATAAATTTGAAATAATATTTTGGATGTGAGTTATAACCACTTGCATTTATTTTAGATATGGAGAAAGGTTTGGGAGTAGCAATTAAAAATGTGTACCGTGACGTACAATTAAAAGTTTGCATGCGTCATATATGGAAGAACATGAAGAAGTACTTTCATTGCACTGATAGTTCAAGGTTGAGAAACAAGAACATTTTTATGCACTCTTTCAAAATGCATACAAAAGAGATTACATTTGCTCTTGCAAGTACAGCATAAATGTCTTCAACTCTTCATTACAACATGTTTACAAATAACATTGGCGGTAGAAGAACAATAATAACAAAAGTACATTGACGTCTGATCAGCTTCATCAATCCACCTAAGGAAATTATAATTGTATTATGTAGTATTGTGAGGGCATTGATAAAATCTTCGGCCACAATTCTCACTTCGATATATTTTAAATATCACACATTACAAATTACAATAATAGAGTTTGACGCAAGTGATTGCTTGTAGAACCTATTGAATATCTTAGACTCATTTTTCCATTTTTCAAACAGAGCATTACTTGAAAACTATACAACTTTGCAACATTACATTACAAACAAAAACTCAAATAAAAGCTCAAAGAGAATATCATAATTCATCAACATAGTCATTTCTGTCACTAATACATAGGCTCACAGTAACCAGCTGACTAAAGCCTCACACTGCGCACACATTAACTAGCTATCATTACTTACCACAACTTATAGTTACTCATCACTAAGTATCACCATAAACTGTACACAATAGTCGATGAATTTTACTATAGTTCACCAAAAAAGATCTACGATCTCTTTCTTACAACCAATCATCAACCAAATATCACCAAAAAAAAAAAGAAAAAAAGAAAAAATGATCTTTTGTTACTCATCCATACAACCAAGTATCATC
Organism: Dendrobium catenatum; assembly: GCF_001605985.2. Classification (NCBI taxonomy): domain Eukaryota; kingdom Viridiplantae; phylum Streptophyta; class Magnoliopsida; order Asparagales; family Orchidaceae; genus Dendrobium; species Dendrobium catenatum. Next base: position 331,494 of record NW_021319545.1, on the reverse strand, counting down.
AGGCTTAAACTTAGAAAAGAATGAATCAACTATAGAGATGAAGAAAGAGACTAGAGAAGCATCAGCATAATGTGTTGCCTCTCCCACACTTGATCACATTGCACTCCAATGATCCCACGTTATCCTTCATCTTTAGCGTAGGTGAGGAGATTAATCGATATGAGTCATGGTTGCAACATAGATCATTTAGGTAGGGAGCCATACAACATAAACCAAGCAGCACAACTATAGCTCTATTTTCCTTATTGTCTAGACTTCACAATGAAATACTAGGCAACTCGTGAACCCAAATCAATATGTGAAAACCAATTAACGGACTGGCGACAACAACTAGCAATCCACTTCAACACTACTAAAATTCTCACCGACAATATCAAGATAAATGGAAGATAAAATCCTTGTACAATGAACTATATCAAGCATATCCCAAATAAAAAAAAAAATTGCAGCTCAACAAAAAGCAAAAGAGAAAAAACACAATTGTCAGCTTGTAAATCATTTTTATACTATCAAATACAATTGAATCATACCAACTTCCAGAGCATTTTATACCGTCAAATGCAACTGAATCATACCAACTTCTCCCCTTGAACCAGCAAGCACAAATGCTTAAGCCAGGATAAGTTCTCATCAGAATCATACCAACTTAACTTCCCAAAATCGTGGGAGCAGCAGAATGACGAAGAAGGAGCAAGAGTACTAGATGGGATTTAGGGCATGAGAAATAGGGCATTCTCATGCATTAGAAGACAGAGAAATAATAGTAGATCGATATGCAACAAATGAAGATGGAGGCGCATATGGGAGCAGCTTTAGAGTGTAATGTGTGCGCATCACAGAGATGGAACAAAAATGTGAGATATGAGGAAATATATAATTTGTGGTATGGGAAGTGTATTTTAGGAGTTTTTAAATGTTAGATATATACATAGAGAAGTTTAAAATGCTATGCAGGTAAATCCCCCTAATATTAATGCATCTCTTTACTTTCTAATGTTGTACCAAAACGAAAGATCAAAATGACAGCTATGGTTCTTGATAATGGGCTGGCCCAGGTTTGTTTGTTAGGCCATTATTCGTGTAGGCCAATGCTCGTGGGTTCGCATTCCTCCTTCCAACTCGGCTCTCGCTTTCTCGCCGGAAATCTTGAAGGGCGTCAAAGCCCTAGCCAGGTCGGTAGTTAGAATGAGAGTCCTAACGCCTCTCTATGGTGTCTCTTCTCATCTTCTACGGGTGGTTTTCCTCAATGTCCCCGCCTTCAAGAGATCAGCTCTAGCTTCCCTGTGTTCTAACCTACAGGTTTCTGCATCGATTTGCTTGGCTGCTATTTTCATTTCTTCCATGTTGGCGAATTAGCTTTTGAGTTCATTGTAGAATAGGAATGCATCGATTTGCTTTATTGTCTCTCTTGTCTTGTCTTCAGTAGTTGCTTTAGAGTCACTGGTTAGAGATTGAACCCAGAGGAATGCATCAGCGTGTTCGCTTTGCTTACTATACCGTGACATTGGATGTTTATTTTATAGCCTTTTTGTTCTTAGTAATCCGTTGTTTTGCTTTAACTTTTCTAAGTTTATATTGGCAAAATGTTTGTCCCCCCCCCCCTCCCTCTTTTTTTTTGTTTCCTCTTTTCGCAATATGATATTTTTATATTTTTCTGATATATATATTTTTGTTCCATAGCATACTGAGGGGGAATATGCATCCTCGTTTCGGATGAACGGTCGTTGCCTTTCATCATCGTTAGTAGGTGAAGTAACTCCGAACCTTTTTGCATATATTATAATTTGTGGTTTTTTTTTTATAGGGACCCATTTTAATTTAAAATATTTATGCTTGTATATGTGATCATTAACCATTGCTTTAGAGTTGGTTGGTTAATAGTTATAACTACTTACTGTACTTTCTTGCATTTCCAACTTCAATGTGATTTGAATTTTTTAGGCCTTCCAAAATGCTCTGCATTTTTATATGCCATTTCAAAATTATCCATGCCATTCTTTCATTAAAGTTGCAAAGCTGGCAATGTAAAAAAAAAAGTATTACGAAATGAGGCATATTTTGCTTCATAAATTTATTGTGTCTGAAGTTATTTAAATATAATTTACCATTTTTATTGTTACTAAGAACTATTACTCATATAGCTCATGATTTGGGAGGTTATATGATGTGCAACAAATTTTCTTTAGCAAGTGCTTCAACAACAACGACAAGAACATCAAGCCTTTATCCCACTACGTGGGGTTGGCTACATGTATTCTTTTTCTTCATTGTACCTTGTTAAGAGTCAAGTTTTCATTTAAATATAATAAAAAAAGGTCAATTCTAATACTTTATAACCAAGTATTTTTAGGTCTTAGCAAGTGCTTCATTGCTTAAAAATGTTTAGTTGTAGTAAAGTAGGTATATAACATCATTGCCAGGTCTTAAGTACTGGATGAGAAAAATGAAGGGTTGCGTTAGGTAGTCAACAACCAGCATAATACTTGCCAAATTATCATGACATGAATCCTTTAATGTATTGTGTTAATGCTACGACATTCCCTAAAAGTGACGTGCTGTATGGCTTGAATACAACGACAAGTGTGCAAGGGCCGTTGTACCGGCTCCTGGGTGCAGTGTTAAATAGGCAAGGGTTCCCACATCATGGACGAATATGGGCAAAGAAGCTAGTCCATGAAACTAAAATTAGGATGTGAACTTAGAATATAGATTCTCTTACAGGGAAAATTAATAAAATTAATAGATGTTATGATTCATAAGAATATAAATATTCTATACATTCAAGAAACTAATTGGGTTGGAGAGAGAGTTAAGGAGATTGATAGTTTAAGATTTAAACTATGATATTCTTGTAGGAGTCGTACTAGAAATGATGTAGGTGTGATTATAGATAAGGGTTTGAAGGGTAATGTTGTAAAAATTAATAGAATTAGAGATAAAATTATGGCTTTAAAGATTGTTGTTGATGCTAAGATTATTAATATTATAAGTGCTTAGGCTCATAAAGTAGTTTTGGATGTGTTTAAAATTAAAATTTTGGATAACTTAGAAGAATTAATACAAAAGATACCTCTTGAAGAAAGAGTTTTATTGGAGGAAGTTTAAATGGACATGTTGGTAGAGAGGTAGATTATTTTACAAGCATTCATGGTGGGCCGGTGGCTATGAGTTTGAAGCGACTAATGAAGGTGGTATGACCATATTAGATTTATTTTTAGGTTATGATTTTGTAATTGCTAATACCTTATTTAAGAAAAGAGATGAGCATCTCATCACTTATAAGAATGGACATAGTAAAATTAAGATTAATTATTTACTTATAAGAAAAATAGATCGTTTAGATTACAAAGATTATTATATAGAGTGAAAGTTTATGTACATAACATCATTTATTAGTTTTGGACTTCAAGATGAATGGATAGAAATGTAGAATATAAAAAGTAAAATAAAATGTTGTTTTGGGATTAGATGGAGGCATTTAAAAAATATTAACAAAAATATTTTTGAGAGTAAGATTCTAGATCATAAGATTTTGTCTATGCATGAGGAAGCTAATATTATGTGGGAAAAATATAGTTATTGATATTAAGAATGACGCAAAAGATGTGCTTGTGGTATCAAAGAGAAAAGCTTCTAAAAGTAAAAATAGATTGTGGTGGAATCAAAATGTACACGAAAAGATAAAAATAAGAAGATTTGTTATAAACATTAGTTTATATATAAAAATAAGATATGAGAGGCCCATAAGGAATCTAAAAAAATAATATGTGATGCAAATATTTTAGCTTTTAATAATATATATAATTTATTATATACTAAGACAGGTAAAATATATATGTATAAGTTAGTCAAACAAAGAGATATGTGTAATAAAGATTTAGTTCAAGTGAAGTGTATTAAGAATGAAGATAAAAAGTGCTTTTATTAGAAGAGAATATTCAACAAAGGTGTATGAGATATTTTGCTAAACTTTTCAATGAGGATTGTGAGAATACGATTGATTTTAGTGAACTTAGTACCCTAAATGAAAGTAAATATTTTTGTTTTTACCGACATATTAGTAAAACTAAAGTTAGAGAGACTTTATAAAAAATGAAATGTGGAAAGTTGTTGGACATGATGATATTCCAATAGAGGCGTAAAAATTCTTAGGAGATGAAGGAATTTCTTGGCTTACTAAATATTTTAATATTATTTTAAAGACTTAAAAGATGTCAGATGAGTGGAGAGTAAATGTGTTGATTCTTATTTTTATGAATAAAGACGATGTACAAGATTGTGCGAATTATATATGAATTAAGTTAATGTGTCATTACTTTAAAACTATGGGGGATAGTTATGGAACATAGGTTGTGGCGTGATACTAATGTTTCTCAAAATCAATTTGGATTCATGCCGGTTAGGTCTACCATGGAAGCTATATATTTATTGAGAGGTTTGATGGTGAAGTATAGAGAGAATAAGGATGATCTACATATGATATTTATTGATTTAGAGAAATCATATGATAAAGTTTCAAGAGAAGTGCTATGGAGAGTTATAGAAAAGAAAGGGGTTAATAATGCTTATATTCAAGTCATTAAGGATATGTATGCAGGAGTTGTTATTTGTGTTCAAATACAAGGTGGTTGGACCGGGTATTTTCCTATTTCAATTTGATTACACCAAGGATCAGCCTTAAGCTCTTATCTTTTTGCTATAATCATGGATGTTCTCACTAGAAATTTGCAAGAGTTTGTACCCTAGTTTATGCTTATTGTTGATGATATTCTTCTTGTTGATAAGACTAGAGAGACAGTTGTTGGTGAACTTGAATTATGGAGGTCAACCTTAGAGTCTAAAGACTTTCGTATGAGTAGATCTAAAATTGAATATATGGAGTGTAATTTTAGTAATAATAGATCTAGTAGGTGGATTGTGACTTTGGGCGATCAAGTCATCAACAAGAGTACACATTTAGATATATTAGGTTTATTGTTCAGAGTGATGGTGAAATATATTGGGATATTATTAGTAGAATT
>NW_021319545.1:249212-325743 GCF_001605985.2 Dendrobium catenatum | reverse complement strand
TTTTTATGTGTATTGTTAGGATGCATCTGAATAATTAAAATCTTATGTTATGATGGAAGATAGGGGTGCAAACGAGTCGAGTCGAGCTCGAGCTCAAGGTTGTTCGAGCCGAGCTCGTTAGTTATGCAGGCGGCTCGAGCTCGAGCTCGAGCTCGACTCGAGTAAAGAACTCGAGCTCGAGCTCGACTCGTGTGTCAGAATATAGGCTCGTTTTGGGCTCGTTAGCTCGAGCTCGAATAGTGAGCTCGAGCTCGACTCGATTATAAGCTCGATTACAAGCTCGAATTGATTATTTTTATTCGAGCTCGAGCTCGACTCGATTATAAGCTCGATTACAAGCTCGAATTGATTATTTTTTAATGAATCTTTCATATTAAAAAATGATGCTTTTAATAAAATTTTCACCATTAAAAAGCACATTATAAATTACTTAAAAAAACATGATGTTATTAATATAATATCTAATATAAAATAATAAAAAAATTTATATTTTCTTGACAAGAGCAAACCACAAGGATATCATATTAATAAAATTAATAACATGAAAGTTATAAATCCATAAAGGTTTGCTTGGTTACAAATTTCTCAAACATAAACATAATAAAATGAAAGATTTGAAATAGTCAATACTGTATGATCAAATTACAAATTTTCCAAAACATAATCATATATAATGTCTCAAATAGTCCTTAAAAAATACATTATGACCAAAATGACAAGTTTTTCATAGCTTCTTCATCTTCAAGACTTCATCTACCTGCAAAACTGCAATTAAAATGAAGAGCATTATAAAATTTACTACAGAATTAAAACAAAAGCATTAGTTGAGAGAAGGTATATTGAAAGAAATAACAATACCTGAAGAACCCAAAAACGCAGAGCATTACGTTTGGCAACAAATGCTTGATTCTGCCCATCTTCATTACAGCCTATATATTTAATAAAATGTTACATTTCTACACACAGGTATGCATATTTTGGAGAGTAACATTCTTTGAAATGAATTGGATACTGTTAGTGAAAATAAAATCGTTAGTTTTATAACTGTCAATTGACTGCTCATAAAAAAAATCACTTTACTTTATGTGCCTAATTAAACTTACAAACATGAAAACAATTGAAGAGTTATTATATTCAGAGAATCAGTCCTATACTCCTATGACCTATCTAATTTATAGCAATGAAACGGCATGTCTTAGAATCCACATTCCACAAATAACATGATTCTATCATTGATATGCAAGAACAGTAAATTAATTTAGCAGGTTTATATTAACAATTCAAGAACAGTAAATTGATTTTATCTTTCGTTTTTTTATTGCAACAGGATTTGCTTCTTCTTCTTGCTCACAGATGATATCTTCTACAACCTTATTTTCTTCCACTACGTCATCATTTTCATTTAACCCAATATTTCTTTGTATGCTACTAGATGGTACTTCATCTACCGTCTCCAAAATAATCTCCTCACTAATGTTATCTTGAACAATTGGTTCTGGTGACATCTAAAAAGATTTGAATATACAAACAAAAAAATGTAATTACGAAAACATACAACAAATAAAGTCTAAATGAAAAACTTTCCAGATAAAACTTATTGCACTTTTCATTTCAGATAATCAAAAGTTACATTAACTAAAAATTAGACACAAAATTAGGTACCTTCTCTTTAGAGCTCAAATATGAATCTTTAAGACCCTTCTCGTAACTGCAGTAAGAAAAAAAAACTGAGTTAATACACCTTCCTTTCAGCAGCTTGGCCTCGATCTCTTCAGGATTTCACTATTTAGAGAAAAAAGGTAGCACATAGAATAAAAACTGAATAAGAATCTGATTAAACTGAAAAAATATCAACTAATGTCACTAAGTCGAGTAAAACAGATCTGGAGTCATTCACAAAGAAAAAATCTGAATAAAGAATTTTCCTTTCCAAGATTAATAGATCTGAAAAAAGAAATAAAAAACATAACAAAACAATGTTAATAGATACGCAAAAAGAAATAAAATAACATAACAAAAAAAACTTACTAAAATCTTTAGTAACAACACAAGTTCACCAGCATGCCGGCAACCACTTCTTTTGAAAATCGAATCTGAAGTTCAAGATCAGTTCTCCTAACTGATGTTATAGATCTGAAGAAAGATCAAAATAAAATAAAATAAAAATTCACTTCTCATGAAGAACGGAAGAAATCTAAACATTAAAAAGTATTGAAATAGAAATGAAGAAGAAGAAGATAAAGCCCAGATCCAAGCAAGAGTACTGTAGGAGAAGAAGGGCGAGGGGATTCAAAATGAACTAAAACCTTGCTTCCAGACGGAGAGATGAGGAAGTGTCTATTCCCAAGTCGCCTCTCGCATGAAGAACGGAAGACGACGAAGAGAAGCCTAGGTCACGAACAGGAACGACGCCCCAATGCTTCTCACGACTCGGACAAAAAAACCTAATGAACCGGTTCACAACAAAAGTTTTAAAATATTTTTCGTTTTGGACTTTGGCTTATCCGCCCATTCCGCCGTGAGGCCCGTGACCAAAAGTTCTGATTCCGCCTTAGCATTTGGCTTTGCCGCCTTTCGCACTTCCGTCGTTCCGCATACTCGAGCCGCTCGTCGAGCACTCGAGTCGGACGGACTGTGAATTGAACTCGAGCTCGTTTATGGACCGATCTCGAATTTTTGCTCGAACTCGAGCTCGATACTCGATAAGCTCGACTCGCGAGCTCGTTAACGAGTCGAGCTCGAGTCGGCTCACGAGTCGGCTTGACTCATTTGCACCCCTAATGGAAGATACGTTAACTCTATGAATTGTTTCTCCAATATTTTCATGTTGATATACATTAATAACATATAGTTGACCAATTGAAAAATTCCCGAGCCTTAGTTTCCCTATGAACTACTTGAAATTTGTCAATTACATATTTTTTCATACTGGTATGGATGCAAGATAAATCTTGATGTTTTAAATTGAATAACCATTTTGAAAGAATATTTGGTTGCTATAATAAAATAGATTTCGTGAGTGTAAGTGCTTTCATTTAGTTCTCTTTGTCAGGAGTTTCATTTATGGGACTCAATTGTGTTAGATTTTTTGACCTGGGACTGATAAAGTTTTGACACCCCTTCATATGTATATTTTTATATCATTTAACGACTAAGCCTATATACTTATGCCCTATTTATGAGCTTGTAATATTGCAGTGGATAGTGTTTTGGAATATGAGAGAGATCAGCAATGGGATGTTGGAAAAGTGGAGGAGAAGAATGCGACGCTTCATCTTGCCTTGTCCCAGCTTGTTGTTGATTTTGATAGAGACTCTAATTTATCTATGCGTCGTTTCTTCAGCACACGATGGGCACCAGTGATTCCTACAGGCTCTTTGAAGCTTGATCAGGCCCTTGGAATTGGAGGACTACCAAAGGTGATTATGTGGTGCTCTAAGATGAAGATGGTTCAATGTTCTTTTTTTGACCCTCATGTTGAATGCCCTAAGTTTAATGCCTCTAAATTAAAGAAAAAATAATTTTAACTTTAACATTTCTAAATTCTTGTCTCAATTATGAAACGGTGCTAACATGGTTATCAATATTTTCTATGTATTCGAAGAGTTTGATTTGCAGTGAAGTAATTTAAGATAGATCGTAAGAGTTATGAGCTTTTTGTTAAGATTAGTTCGTGGAAACTTTCGGATATAAATGTGAAGGTCTTGTTTTTGAAGTTTTGTGACATATTTAACTAACCAAGGGCCAATGTACTATTTCATATGCATATCAAAATCTTTTTGAAGTTTGCAAGGGGGTCATCCTGATCTAAACATGTCAAAATCATAGGAATTCTACTAAAAATAAAGAAGTTTGGCACCTTTATCAATTAAAATGCCAAGAAAAATTCTCAAAAATGCGATGGTGCATTTTCTTAATATTGTGGTATAAATTGGTTTCAGGCATTCAACTTGCATATCTAGTTTAATATTCTTTGATGATTTGTATGACGTGTAAGGAGTGAAGCATCACCGTATAAGCTTCTTAAGGTGAAGTATTCATATGTTTATATTTGAAACCTCCTAGGTGATACGTTGCAGCTTGTTCATGTCTTGTTTAACATTAATATATCTTTAGAATATCTTCAACCCTTGCTGTATTGCATCCTTCCGATATGTGGAGATTAGATCATGAAGGGGATGATAAAGCCTACTTTCTACTTCAAAGAATTACATAGTTTGATGCTACCATCACAATTTAGGCATAAGATCATGAAGTGATCAAGAGATCTATACAGTAGATTTCTAACGTTTGAGTTGTTAATGAAAATCATCGATTGTAGTTATTTTTAGATTACATTGTCGAAATTGGAGTAGATTTTGCGGTAAGTCTATATGAATGATTAGATCATCAATTAAATGTCATATGGGGAAGATCAAGTTCCCAAAAGTTGAACAATTTCGACTAAAACACATATTAGAATTACATAATGATGAATTTATAAAATAATTTGGATAGACTTATTCTTGAATTTTTAATATCATGGATTAGATAATTCTTATCCTTCTGAATTAACTTATCTAGCTTATTATTATAGGCAAGGTTGCCTCTTGTAAAATTTGTTCAGGAGTGGATTTGATTTTATTCTCTGATGTAATAGCCTTAGTTCCTACAATGAAATCAAGTGAAAATTAGAAACTCTCTCAAATCTTCCATTTTTCTCTATTCCTTCCTTTTTTCTCGCAACCAGCCTCACAGAAGCCACATGTCCCTCTGATTCTTCGGTCTTTTATTGTAGTACAAGCCGGAATATCTTGTTGCCTTGGGTGAGAACTTGAATTCGTTGGACCCCCACTTTCTCAGAACTTTCTGAAACCAAACCTTGCCAAGAACCATCACATACTATTGCTGTAACTCTTTGAAGGCGAATTTCCCATTTTCATTTTTTCCAAGGCTAGCCATGATCTACATGAGTTAACAGAGGGTGAGAAATTGCTGGTACAACAATTTCACATAGGGAAAAATTATGCTTTTGTCTCCATTTTATGTGCTATTAGTACAAAAATAGTGATTTGTTGTCATCTGAAGGAGAGTCAAAATTTAAGGGTGTAGCTTTCTGTGTTTTATAAGAAGTCAAGAAACATCATCTATCATGTTGACAACTGATTTACTGGTCATTTAATTCTTTACTTAGTTTGTAAGAGCTATTGATAGTTTCTTTGTTTTGGGGGTAATTTGTGTAAGTTTCAATTTACACAATTATTTTGAGTTGTGACCATAGATACACCCTCAACCTTTGTTGTAATGACAGTCCATTCTTTTTTTTTTTCTAGAGAATTTATTCTCCTCTTCTTTTCTTTCTCTCCTTCCCGTTGTTTTTGTTTTATTTTCCCTTCCCAATTTGTTGGGTTCTTCTTCCTTAGGAACCGTGAGGATTAGCTGTTTTTTTTTCTCTAATCACATCCCTGGAAGAGGGAGGCTAGGCTTGAAGAGCAAAAATTGTTGTTGCCGTTGAATGAAGAACTGCTATTTCCTCTGGGAGGTCTGCTTTTGCGGTCCTGCTGTTGAAAACTTCCACTCCTTGATGGTTGCATGATGGCCAAGAGGTGCTGGGCAATTAAGAAGAGCTGTTTTGTTTCCTAGGGAAATGAAATTCGTGACTGCTGTGAAAGAGGGGTTGGTGAAGGGTTGATTGTAGGTGAAAATCCCAATCAAGAAGAAAAAGTTAAAGTGAAGATTCTTATATATGATTAGATGGTTAGTGCCTAATAGTTGGGATGCATGAATCGACCAGTTGCAGCCTTACCTCAACTTGTATGTTATAATATGCATGATAAGTTTTCCTCCGTGCAATTTGAGTTAAGACATTATGCACTGATGCAGTGAAATGCCCAAGTAATGATGAATGAGACTTAAAAAAAAAGTAAAGATAAATGACCATCAAGTGGCGGCTTGAGGAATATTCAAGCTGTTGTTGCAAAGATTGGTAGATGTGATATATTTTGAGGAAATGTCAAAGACGGTCTGTGCAGAGTATACCATAGAGTACTGATGTAAATTGATCATGTTGCGAATAAATCTTGGGAAGATACAAATATTGATGAAGCACACCCTAGGATTTTATTTTTGAATTACAAATAAATTCTGCTTGTTTCCAATCATTTATCTTTCTCAAACGGCCATAGAATGCAATAACTAATACATGAGTGGGAAGGCTTAAGAATCATCCCAGTGAGGTCTTCTTTCTTCAAAGGAAATAAAGAAAAGAAAATTAGTGATGGCCATTATTTTGTTGCAAACTGTCTATCCACCATTTTTTCTTTTTTTTTCACGAACTTGTCTTTGTTTTTCCATCCTTCTTGTTTTAGCATTTATTTTTGTGTCTAAATTTCAGGCAAATTATAGCGAAGCTTTGTCGTTACTTGCACAGAGTAATGGTAGTAAACCATCTTTCCATGTCAATAAAGATGTATTGGGTTCCCTGCAAAGGGCATGACAACCTATGAAAAGTCATCCTATCACACCAATGAATGTGCTTTGGAGTGTTTTGTATGAATGTGTTTGTGCAGCATCACCTAAAATCTACCCAAGAACATGCTCATCATTGTGTTAAAATGGTTTGAATGGTCGCACATAAGTTGCCCAAATATTTTCCTCATGTTTTGCTTGTCCTCGCAAGGGATTGAGAGTGAGCTTGTTGTAAAGGGAGATTGTAGTAGGAGAGAAAGGAGGGAGAGCTCATTTATAGGGTATGGGAGCACGTAAAGTGAGGGAATTTTTTTTAAAACTTATAATGTTACATTATGTCTTTTTCTTTCTTATTTTAATATGCCCATATATACTTTGAAAAACTTTATTATGTATATTTTAGTATGTATACATAAATCTTACTATTTATTAGTGTTATGCATTATTAATTTATTATTTATTATCATTGTGTATATGCTTATTATTCTTTTTTTTTTTCAAAATATCTAACCTCTGGGCAGTCCCCATGAATCCCCTATTATAGATGGTGTTTCTTTCCATCCTCACACAATCTCAAGTAAAATGTAAGGCTTTCGTACATGTTGTGACACATCAAAACACAATTGTTACCATTTTTTGGATATACCTGAATAAATAATTATTTATTTAGAGTCATATTTACTAATATTAATACAACAACAACAACATCAAGCTCTTGTCCCACTACGTGGGGTCGGCTACATAATCCTTTTTCGCTATTGTGTCCAGTTAAAAGTCAAATTCTCATTTAAATCTAATAACGAAAGATCATTTCTAATATTTTCTAACCAAGTCTTTTTAGGTCTACCTCTACCTTTTTTAACATAAGTCAAATATAATTCCTTAACTTTCCTAACCGGGTCATCGTGAGGCCTTCGTTTAATGCGACCAAATCATCTAAGCGACTCTTCTATCTTACTCCAACCTTTTCACGTATATGCTCATTTCGTATCCTATCTCTAAGGGTCAAGCCACTCATCCACCTAAGCATCCTCATCTCTGCAACACTTAACTTAGTATTATGCTTCTCTTTTAATGGCCAACATTCAGCACCAAAAGCATTGTAGGTCTCACCACCATCTTATAGAATTTTCCCTTAAGTTTGAGGGGACTTTTCTATCGCACAATAAGCCCGATGCATTCCTCCACTTCAACCATCCCAACTTGAATTCTGCTGATAATATCCCATCAATTTCACCATCACTTTGAACAATAGATCCAAGATATCTAAAACGTGTACTCTTATTAATGACTTGATCGCCCAAAGTCACAATCCCCTCACTAGGTCTATTGCTACTAAAATAACACTCAATATATTCAATTTTAGATCTACTCAAGCGAAACCTTTAGACTCTAAAGTTGACCTTCCATAATTCAAGTTTACCTTCAACTCCCTCTCTAGTCTTATCAACAAGAAGAATATCATCAGCAAAAGCATACACCAAGGTACATCCTCTTGCAAATGTCTAGTGAGAACATCCATGACTAAAGCAAAAAGATATGGACTTAAGGCTGATCCTTGATGTAATCCAACCGAAATAGGAAATACTTGGTCAAACCCCTTGTGTTTGAACAAAGTAATAGCTCCTGCATTCATATCTTAATGATTTGAATATAAGCATTATTAACTCCTTTCTTTTCAAGAACTCTCCATAACACTTCTCTTGGAACTTTATCATATGCTTTCTCTAAATCAATAAATATCATATGTAGATCCTCCTTATTCTCTCTATATTTCTCCATCAAACCTCTCAATAAATGTATAGCTTCCACAGTAGACCTACCCGGCATGAATCCAAATTGATTTTGAGAAACATTAGTATCATGCTGCAACCTATGCTCCATAACTCGCTCCCATAGTTTTAAAGTATGACACATTAACTTAATTCTTCTATAATTCGCACACTCCTGTCCATCACCTTTATTCTTAAAAATAGGAATAATACACTCATTCTCCACTGATCTGGCATCTTTTTAGTCTTCAAAACAATATTAAAAGTTTGTAAGCCAAGAAATTCCTTCATCACCTAAGCATTTCCACATCTCTATTCGAATATCATTAGGTCCAACAGCTTTTCCACACTTCATTTTCTTTAAAGCCTCTCTAACTTCAGTCTTACTTATACGCCGATAAAAATAAAAATCCCTATTTTTATTTAGGGTGATAAATTCACTAAAGTCAATCGTATTTTCACATTCTTTATTAAAAAGTTTAGCAAAATACCTCATTCACCTTTGTTGAATATCATCTTCTAAGAATTTTTTAAAGGATTCATGTCATGATTTTTTTCGACAAGTTTTACGCTGGCTGTCGACTATCTAACGAAACCCTCCACTTTTCTCATCCAGGACTTGAGACCTGGCAATGACAGTGTTATATTTACTAATATTAATATTTAATTCAAATTGTTCGGTATTAGAAGATTTTGCTTACAATAGGTGAAAAGCATCTACTTTTAGATACATGCCTAGTTATGAGAGAAGTTTAGAACATTTTAGATATTTTTTCTTACTTTTTTAATTATATGCAAAATGTATTATTTTAGATTGTATGTGAAAATTTGATGTAAATCAAAATTTTTTTGGTTTAAAGGCTCTTTTATGATATTTTGAGTCTTATGTAAAGGAAAATAAAGTTTGGTTTAAATTGTATTTTTTTCCTTTTAAAGTATAGCAAGCTTCCAACTTTCATTTGATTATTTTTTCCAGACTTAGTACTTCGACTCCAGGGTTGGGCTTTGACATTCGGTACTATCAACCGGGTTAGTTAAATCAAAATGTGGTTTGCTCCAATGCTGAGTTTATGGTGTATATATTGATTGAGATTAATAGTAACTGAACCTTTTTGTCCAATGATTTCAGTTCTTCATTTTCTTGTTTTTAAATTTATTCCGTGGAAAAATTGCACTATATCCTATTTTTTTAATAATCTTTCTAAAGAAATCATGATGCTTTGAATGGCAACTTTACTCTCTATGTAGAATCGTAGGGACAAAGATCGGAGTGGGAGTCAGCTAAATTCCTTTTAGGAAAGTAAACATCAATAAAGTGAGAAATCTTTATATTTAAACCTATACTATTGTAATAGGGAAAGTTTTGCAAAAACAATTCTCCCTGTTATCAGTATTTATTTTTTAATTCTGAAAGAGAGCAAGTTTCTAATGATAGAACCTATGAAAAAAACCTTATTTTGGGATAGGACTATCCAACTTCAAAATTGAGCTCCATTTAAAATCTTATTGATTAAATTTTTTTCCCTCCCATTTTAGACAAAAAGTGGTATGTAGTACAATTTCTTAAAAAAAAAAGAATGAGAAACTATAGGTTTAGTTTTGTTTTACTTTTACAAAATTACTTGTTAGTTACAATATCTAATTTTTAAGCTATATAAATTTTCTTAACCCTCCAAAACAACCCCCGCCTCCTGGTCATTTTTTACTTTTTATTCTCTTTTAATTTTTCAGAGTTGGTACAAAGATTACTTGGATAGTTTCTAATCGTTAAATCCCCAACAGACCACAACCATTCCCTCATCTACTATTGAAGTGGAGTCCTTTCTTTTCCTTTCTGAAATGTTATTAACTTCTGATCTAATTGTAAATTATATGGAAAATCTCATATTAAATTAATTTGTGTAATGTCATGTAGTGCAGGGAAGGATAGTTGAAATATATGGAAGAGAGGCATCTGGAAAAACAACACTTGCACTTCATATCGTTAAGGAGGCACAGAAGCTTGGAGGTTTTTTTGTTCTTTCTTCTATTATTTTAATTAACTTGTAACCGCATGCCATTAGCTGTTAATACTTTTTATGATATGTAACCGTATGAAAATATTGTGTTCTTAGTGGAGGTTTACTTTACTAAAAAGATGGGTTAAAACAAGTACACGATTATAATCCACATCATCATCATTATTATTAGCCTTGTATCTACCATTTGGGATTGTCTTTATGGATTCTCATTTTCCATTTGTTCCTACTTAGAATTTCTTGAAATGTTAAAATTTTTTAATTATTTTGAACAACTTCTTTTTATATTATTTTAGGTCAATCTATTCTTTTGTCCTGAGCCAATTTTTTCTTCCCATCTAATTGACATATTTTTTATCAATTGGTGTTATTTCTTCTATTCTTTTATTTAACATGCAATTGGAAACCATTAACTCCTGGTAATCTTTCATGATGTGTAAGCTTATGAAGATGTTGTGTTTTTAGTAGAGGTCTGCTTTACTAAGTAACATGTGTTAAAAAAAACTACATTGTCATCATGATTAGCCTTATGCCACCTATTTGAAGTTGGCTTTATAAATTCTCAATTTTCATTTGTTCCTGCTTGGTGTTCCTTCAGATGCAAATTACTTTGAACAACTATTTATATTATTTTAGGTCTACCTTTTTTTCTTTTATAGCAAAATTTACCTACCCGTCTAATTGTTTTTTTTTACACTTTTTTTAATGTACCAAAACCAATTAAGTTTATTAAGCATTTTATAATCAATAGATGTGACACCAATTGTCCCTCTTATAAAAGTATGACTTAATTTATCTATCATACTTACCACAAATCTATCTTAACATTTCATTTTCACCATGTTCAAGTTAGCCATTAACAGCTTTTTTATTGCTCAACATTTGGATTTTTTCAACATAGCCATCCATCTTGATTGTAATTTTATAAAATTTACTTTTAAGTAGAGTGCAATTTTTCAATTCATCTCTGCAAATTCTATGAGTGCCATTTAATATCCTCATGTGGTCCTGTATGGAGGTTGTTTCCTGGTAGCATGTCGAAAATACAGCATGCTTATTCGCTTTCAAGTCTCACTTTTTATTGCATGACTAGTCATCAACTCATGATTTTCGCCCAATTTTTCTTTTGATTACCTCTTTTACTTTGCACGGGCAAACATTATTGAATGTAGTGTTAGGCTATCCCTTGTCCCATTGTACCATTGACTTTAGGTTTCATGAATACTGGATCTACTTTTTTTAGCACCATTTGAAATGGAGTCATTCTCTTGTGATACCTCTATGTTTCCTTTCTTGACTACATGATCTTCCCTCCAGTTGTTACCCATCCTATAAATATGAATATAGTAAAGACAAGTATTTCAAATGTTAATAGCTTGCCTTTTTTATTTATATTTTTTATGAGAGCTCAATTTAAAGGTTTAAAAAGTATTTTGGTTTTATGTGTTAGGCATTGAGACTTGTCTTATTTAGAGAAACATACTCCATGCAAGTAAGCAACTATTCCATCTTTAAATTTGTTGAATCACATGACAAGGAGGGGGCCATGACTTTGACATATCAGTAATCCGTGGGTTGCAGTTGAAGATTTTCTCTTATGACACCAAGATTCGTGGGATATAATTATTAGAATCAATTAGATTAAATGACTTTCCTCTTATGTTTATTATAATTGATTAGATAAAATGTCTTTCCTTTTTTGTTTATTCTCCTAGAGTGTATATATATGTAATGATTTTAAGGAATAAAATTTGAATTCAATTTTTCCTAAACAATTTCTTCATGGTATCAGAGCTTAGTAAAATCCTAAGCCTTCTCTGAGTGTCGACGACAAACCTTCCTCCCTTTCTTCCAACCTTCAGTCGGCAATAACTCTACATCATCCTGCCGATAACTTTTATTTAAGCACCGATAACCCTTGCCAAAAATTCATATTCTCCTTCATCCGAGGAAACCCAATCATGTCCATGGACAGCGGGATCCCATCCTCCTACTCAAATATTGTCGATTTAAACATCGGAAACTTTGATTTGCAGAAAAACTCTTTATCCTCTTCATCCTCTCATCACAAACCATAGATTTAATGGTCAAAATTTTTTGCAATGGTCTCAATCGGCGAGAATGTTTATTTGTGGGAGAGGGAAATATGACTATTTCATTGGTGAAGCCCCTATACCAACGCAAACCGATCCTCTCTACAAAAAATGGAAAACAGAGAATCATCAGATCGTGCCTTGGCTCATAAACTCCATGAATATAAATTGGTGAGAAGTTTCTTCTTTACGAGACGACCCAAGAAATATGGGAGGCCGTTAAAGAGACCTACTCTAGTTCCGACAACACTTCCGAGCTATTTGCAATTGAGACCATCCTTCACGACTGTCGACAAGTGGACCTGACGGTAACTCAATATATTAATATTCTAACCTGTTATTGGCAAGAATTAGATATGCTTGAACAATATAAATGAAAATGCTTGGAAGATCACACACTTCACCAAAAGATTGTTGAGACAAAAAGAATATTCAAATTCTTGATGGATTTGAATAAGAACTTGGATGGCGTTAGAGGACGGATCATTGGAACCAAACCTCCTTCAAATCTCTGGGAGGCCTTTTTTGAAGTTTGAAGGGAAGAGAGCAAAAAAAGGTTATGTTGGGAGGCCTACAAGGATCTCCAAAGGTTTAAGAAGGAAATGCTCTTACTGTTCGCAGCAATCGAAACCCCTTACATGTTGAAAATCAACATCAAAAGAACGGAGGAAGACCATGGTGTGATCACTGTGCCAAACCAGGACGTACAAAGGAGACACATTGGAAGATTCATGGAAAACTAACTGATTGGAAGGCAAACAAATAAGTGCAAGAAAACAAGGCGAATTCTATCAACACAACGCAAGATCAATCCATCAAAGCTGAAGCCATTCCTTTCACCAAGGAGCATTTAGAGATGCTTAAGTTGTTGCTTAACAACATCACGAACCAACAGTCTCCAGAACCTGCAACCAGTCTACACACTCACTCAAGTATAAAACAGTCAAAACTTTGGATTTTTGACTTAGGAGCATCAAATCTCATGACAGGAGACATTACACTAGTTCATGAATATCAACCTTATCATTCAAATCGTGTAGTTAAGGTTGTTGATGACTCAACATCCAAAGTTTTGGAAATTCGTTCCGCTTTTGTCATAGAAGCTATCACCCTTAAATCGGTGTTTTATATGCCCGATCTTGAGTCGAATTTGATTTTCATTAGTAAATTGACTCTTGATAGTAATTGCTTAACAATATTCTTCAATAATGTATGTATTTTTCAGAAATTGGATTTGTAGAAGAAGATTGACAGCACTGTGACGTGTTTTGGGTTATACTACGTCAAGACACCCAAATCTTTAATTGCTGCTGAGAATCATCTTATTGTGGGTCAGTTTGTTGAGTCATTCTAGAGTTAATCAAGATAGAAAGATTATCATGTGGCATTATAGGTTAGGTCTTCCAAATTTCATGCATCTTTAAAAACTTTTTCCTTATTTATTTATTAATAAAAATTCAAGTTTGTTAAATTGTGAAACTTGATAATTAGCTAAACATACCAGATCATCTTACCCAATTGTTCCTTACCAACATGCTAAATCCTTTGCCTTGATCTAATGATATTTGGGGAGCTTCAAAGGTTAAAAATATAAGTAGCGCAAGGTGGTTTGTAATATTTGTTGATGATCATACTAGACTCACATGAGTTTATTTAATGAAGAAAAAAAATGAAAATGAAAGAATATTCAAATCATTTCAACAGATGATTCAAAATTTATACAAAAATTTAAATCTTAAAGTCAGACAATGAGAGATAGTGCTTTCATTCTATCATGAGAGAATACCTATCAAGCCAAGGGATAATCCAAGTGAGTTCATGTGCGTATACACCTCAACAAAATGGGGTAGCTGAGAGGAAAAATAGGCAACTCTTGGAATTGTCAAATCTATTATGCTATTTACAAAATTACCAAAATATTTATGGGGGGAAGCCATTCTTACTGTTGCATACCTAATAAATAGGTTACCTACTTAGGTACTAAAATTTGAAACACTTAGACAAACTCAAAGCTTATTCTCATGCTCGGTTCATATCATCAAATCTTCCACCTAAAATTTTTAGGTGCTCTGCCTTTGTTCATATTTATTCTCAAGATAGGAGCAAGCTTAACCCAAGATAAAAAAATGCATCTTTATTGGCTATTCTATGACAAAAAGAGGTTACAAGTGCTTTTGCCCTACTTCTAGGAAGGTATTTGAATTCATGGATGTCACATTTTTTGAAAACAATTCGTACTTTACTAGTTCTGAAATTTAGGGGAAGAGTGAAGGAGAATTTCAAACTGTAGAGTGGAATTCTTTATTATATAACAAAACAGAGTCCAGTTAAAATCAACAAATATCACAAGAAATCCAAACCTTGAGTATTTCCCAAGGTATATCTCCTATGTCTCAACCTCCACTTTCAGGCCTATTACCTCCACCCATAAGTTCTAATCAATCCCTGCAAAGAGCAACAATTACGGAACAATAATATATATATTCAAGGAAAGAAAGAAACATTAGCATATGTAGAGCAGTGAGACACACCTTGCACATGTCAAATCTCTTTCAATGGATCCAACAACTGTACAGTTTTTTATTTAGGCAGGGGGGGTCAAAACGTCTCCATTGTTTCTTGGACTTGGCTAGCTTTGGATGTGCTATTTGCTTGGGTTCTTTTGGTCTTTTGGGCTGCTGTTGCTCTCAGGTTTCGCTTTGGCTGCTTTGGTTTTGAGCTGTGTTCTTTGGGAATTTCTTGGTTTTAGCTCATAAATGCTTGAGCTAAAACTTTAGCTCATTATTATGAAAAGTTTTTTACTGGATAGCTCATTGGAGTGGAATTATTGTCCCTTTTCTCTTCCCCTTCTTGTGTCTCTTTGGTTTCTTCTTTGTGCTGTTCCCGTGAAACCTGCTGGGTGCTGGTTGCCTTTTCGGTTTTCCCCCTGACTGCTTTCCCGTGACTTCTCCAGTTCGGTTTCTGTGTTAGCTCTTCGGGTCCCTCCTTGGCTATATTCCCGTGGCTGCTTTGGTTTTGTGCTGATTTTGGGAATTGTTTTGTGTTGCCCGCTCCTTTCCCGTGGCTGTTTTTACCCCGAATTTATGTGTCTTTTTGGGTGCTGTTTTGAAATAAATGCAAGGCTCTTTGGGTGTTGTTTTTAGGGTTTTTATGTGGTTGTTTGGCTCCCCTTTCTTTACCTATATATAGGAGATATTTGTGGTTGTTTTAGAGTTTTTAGAGGATGATATAATAGTATTTTTGGACATGAAAACCTGAGGGTTTTTGGGAAAAGCTTGAGAGCTTGTTCCACTTCTTCTTCTTCTATTTCTTGGGAAGGCTTGCGAGCTTGTCCTCCTTTATCTCGAACTTCTTATCTTATTCGTCTCTCCGCAAGTGACCATCCCACCTGTATCTTTCTTCTCGACGATTGACAAAGCTTCTTTAGGTGTTGTTTATGTGTCGTTTGTAAGTGTCAAAGTTTGTAAGAGTCGTTTTTCTTTTATAAAAGTTGTAATTTGTCTATTTTGGGGCATTTTATGTAATTTCTATTTCCTAAGAAGGATTAGTTTTTGCTTGCAAAATTTGGGGCTTTTTCCAAATTTTTGCTTGCATCAGTTTTATATAGGAGAAAAATGAGAAAGTTTAAAAGGAGATAGAGTCATCAAATGACTAGAAATAATCGTGCACCAAGCATCCAATCGAAAAATTTATCTCATATAGCAGATTATCAGATACTTATCAAGTCTTCCTTTCCAGGTTGGATGATGTGCAGATTCCGACCAATATTCAGGAAGCTTTGAATCACCCAGGATGGAGACAGGATGTTGAAAAAGAAATTATGGCCTTGGAGAAAAATCAAACATGGGTAATTATGAATTTCCCACTTGAAAAGAAAGTTGTGACCTACAAATGGGTGTTCACTGTAAAGCATGAGGAGGATGGTAGTGTTGAGAGGCTGAAAGCTAGATTAGTTGCAAGAGGATTCACTTAGTATTATGGAATAGACTATCAGGAAACTTTTGCTTCTATTACAAAGCTCAACACCATCAGGATTCTTCTTTCCTTAGCAACAAATTTAGATTGTTCCATACATCAACTAAATATCAAGAATACATTCTTGAATGAGAACATGAAAGAAGTTTACATGGAGATTTCAATGGGGATTCAGAAGTCTTATGTAAGGGACAAAGCGTGTAAACTTCTGAAATTCTTGTATGGATTAAAGTAGTCTCATAGAGCATGGTTTGAAAGATTATCAAAGTATGCAAAAAGCCATGGTTTTAGACAATGCCAGGCAGATCATACCTTGTTTGTGAAGTAGTCAGAAAAAAAAATAGTAGTACTGATTGTATATGTGGATGATATCATTAGTACTGGAAATGATATAGGGAAATATTGAAGATCAAACAGGTTCTATCGAAGGAGTTTGAAGTTAAAGATCTAGGATAACTTAGATACTTCCTTGATATGGAGGTAGCTCGATCAAGCAAAGGTATATTTGTTTCCCAACGCAAGTATACCTTAGACTTACTGAAGGAGACCGGCCTGCTGAAATGTAGACTAGCCAGTGCACCTATGGATCTTAAGAAGAAATTTGGAATAGAAAAGGAGGATGTTCCAGTAGATAAAAGAATCAACATATGGTAGGAAAGCTTATTTACCTCTCTCACACCCGTCCATATATTGGGTTTGCTGGGAGCATGGTGAGCCAACATATGAGTAATCCTATGAAAGAGCACATGGAGGCAATATTTTAAAATATTGGGATATCTCAAGAACACTCCTAGAAAGGCTATTATTTAAAAAAATGAAGATAAGAAATTGATCATTTATTCTGATGCAGATTGGGATGGAAACCAGGTTGATAGCCGATCGACCATATGATATTGTTCATTTGTGTGGGGAACCCAGTGATATGAGGAGCAGGAAATAATCTGTTATTTCTAGAAGCAGTGCGGAATTTGAATTGAGAGCATTAACAATTACTATTTGTGAAGATATTTGGATAATATTTGTATTGATTGAATTGGGAATAAATATTGAAGCTACGATAAAGTTTAAATGTGACAATCAAGCAATAATTAGTATGGTCAAGGATCCAGTACATTACGCTAGAACAAAACATGTTACCATTGATAGACACTTTATATTTGATAAATTAGAGAATTTAGAAATTGAAGCAGTTTATACCCCAAATCATGAACAACTTGCCATTGTTCTAATAAAAGGCAATAACAGACTCTCTGCTTGATAAGTTTGTTTGTAAGTTAGGATTGTACAACCTGTACAAGCCAACTTGAGGGGGAGTGTTGAATCACACGGCAAGGAGGGGGCTCACGGCTTTCACATGTCAGCAATCTGTGGGCTCCAACCATGGGCTGTAGTTGGAGGTTTCCTCTTCTAACACCAAGATCTGTGGGATATAATTATTAGAATGAATTAGATTAAATGACTTTTCTCTTATGATTATTATAATTGCTTAGATTAAATATCTTTCTTTTTCTATTTATTCTCCTAGAGTATATATATATGTAATGATTTAAAGGAATAAAATTTGAATTCAATTTCCCCTAAAAACAATTTCTTCAAAATTCATAACAACGCTTCTCAGTGAAAAGAAGGAAAAATGTTATAGGAAACTAAAGCCTTTTAGATTAATTCAATGATGAGTTGAAAAAAAAAAAAGCTCTATACTTGAGTGAAATGACTACTTTTAACCATATTCTTTGACCTGCAGTTCTCTGTTTTAATTGTGAACACTTTACTGTAAGTCAAAGTTGTCCTTATTTCTTTAAGTATGATGCTGTTTTAGTCGGTGTAAATTGTCAATTTTCTATCAGTTGACTTAGACCTAATATTCCTTTGAATGTTACATATTGTTATAGTTGACTTTAAATTTATGCACCAATGAAGTCTTTGTTTTCTGTGGTTGTAACTATCCTTTGAAATTGTTGACTTGCTAGATTGCTATCAAGCACATTCACGAATGCAAGGCCACCCAAAGTTACAAAATAAAATTATTTGAATCTAGACTTATAGTATCCATTTAAGAGTTGAAGTTTGTGGCCGTGTGATTAAATTGAAGACATTTACTCCATTCATTGGGATATTACTTTTTTTTGGTATCTTAATAAAAGCTTAGCATGTATGTATGTATATATATATATATGCTGAAATTGGTTGTTGAAAAGTATATGCCAGAAGTATTTGTTTATTTGCATTATGAGATTTATACCCTCAATTTTGGTGCTTATGGTGATTTTTTGCGGTACCCAAGGTTGTGAAAATAGACAGACATAGAACCAAAATAAGGAGAGGTTCAATGTTCAATGGTTTGACCGCGGTTGAATTTGGGTTGAACCGGATAATGTAATAAATATTTTATAATTTTAAATTTAAGCATATTCAATCTTTACTTTTAATTCATTATTATATATATATTAATATATATATAAATATAATATATATATATATATATATAAAATTCTAATTTATCTTATAGTTAAATATAATTAATAGTATGAATAGTTACAATTTATATTATAAAATTATTATCTATAAATTCAAGTTATTATTATTTATTAGTAAAAAAATAGTTAAAAGTTATTTTTATATTATATAATTAATAAATGAAAAAAATAATAGATATATTATATATATTAATAAATTCATATAAAATAATATATTTTATAAATTTAAATTTAAATATATTCGATCTTTAAATTTAATTCATATTTAATATAAAATTAGTTTACATGTTATTTTTAAATTTATATATAATTTTAGTTTATCTTATATGTTTAAGATATAATTTATACCTATGAAAAGTATACAAAATTACATTATAAAATCTATCTATAAATTCATGTTATATATTTATTAGTAAAAAATAGATAAAAAATCAATTTTCATATTATATAATTAAATAAAATGCACAAAATAATAGATAAAAATTTGTATATTAATTTGCATTATTAAATTTTAATTAAAAAATATAAAAATATGTAGTGTATGTATTGTGAATTTTAGAGTTGAGAACTTCACATTGATTTTTTTGTCCCACGTCACGTAGGCACTATATGTTAGCATTGTTTTTGTTTCTATATGCTTTTTGAGTCACATAGTTAAAGGGGTCACATGGTTTGATGGGCCATGCGATAGAGCATAGTTGATAAATCATTGTTGATACTCATTTAATTAAAATATATAAATTAACATTATTTTTATAAGTAAAATATTTAATAATAAATTTATTAAATAAATTTATTTAATTAAATATTAGCCAAACCGGTTTTTGAAAACCGGCACTGGTTCACCAGTTAAACCGGTTGAATCGCTGGTTCAAGGCAGTTAAAGCAGGTTCATATTTAAAGCGGTTTTGATAATATTCTGGACCGGCCAGCGGACTGGTTCACGGTTCAACTGGTTGAATCAGCCGGTCCGGTCCGGTTTTTAAAACATCGCGGAATCCTTTGAACACTTGCAACAATTTTATTTCATCTTAATTTTTCCGAGACTTTGGGGAGATGTGTGATTCTTGTGTTTATCATCTCTAAATATTGTATTACTTGTTTTATGACATTTTGATTCTTTTGAATGTATGTCGGGCTTTGGACCTTTGGTACATGTATTTAGCATCTACTGTGAGGGTTTTGCTACTATTAATCATGACCTTGTCTTCTCTTACAGGATACTGTGCATATCTTGCTGTTGAGAATTTGATAGATCCATCACTGGTGGAAGCAATGGGTGTTGATACGGAAAATCTTCTTGTTGCTCGTCCTAACTCAGCTGAAAACACATTGAGCATAGTAAACACTCTTGTTAATAGCAGATCTGTGGATGTTATTGTGGTGGATAGTGTAAGTAAATATCGTATCACATGCCCCATAATTTAGTCAAGCATACAATTTCTTTATTGTAATTCAGAACATCATCATCATCGTAATCCTTGCTGAGTTGCTTCAACTAGTTGGGCTCGTCTTTTTAATCCTTGTTTTCAATCAACAACAATAACATTAAGTCTTTATCCTACTACATGGGGAAATTTTTATAATAATTATTTATAATATTTATAAATTCATATGTAACAATCAGTTTGATATATATTCAATTGGTTGTTAGGTGTACAACAAGCAACAAAAAAATGGATTTTTTTTATTTGTTTTTGATTGCAGATGAGATGTTGATTGCTACTAAAAAAATGTAACAAATACAGAATCCAAAAGCTGATTTTAGCAAGGCATTTGGGATGAATAATAGAGTTGGAAAGAATGTACTTGAGATGGAGATTATAAGAGACAGAAAATGGCATTTTATGAGGCAATTCTAAAAGTCTTTATTGATTGGAATTATCAGTTAAGTGTATTGCGGTTGTTTTTTTTTTATTTCCTGATTCATTTTTATATTACAAAACGTATTTTTGGTGTTCATCCTATTGAGAGTGGGTTGTGTCTCACGTATTTTTTATTTAGTTTTTAGGTTTACAATTATTGCAAGGGTCCTAGTTTAATCAGCGTCATGAAAATTCTAAATGTCCATGGAAGCTGAGATCTACTCCTAATGCTTCTTAATCCTATGACATTAATTTTATGTACTTGTCTAATAGGTAAGTTGATTTAGAATGTGTTGAAGGATCTAGGGTTTTTATGCAAATAGGATGTTGCCATGGATTTATATCACAAAAATAAAATTAGGGCTGACAGATCAAAGATTACTAAATAGCAAAAAAAAAAAAAAGTTTATTTAGCTGCAATTATAAAGTATTATAATTTAAATCACAAATTCAAACCTTGAAAAATAAGGAAGCAAATGAATTTTTCTTGCTATAATTAAAATTTGAGTTTTATCGAACAACAACAACTACTACTACAACAATCAAATGTCTAAACTTTATCCCACTTTGTTGGGTTGGATAAAAATTTGGTTTTATCGAATTTGATCAAAATCAAGAAGTCTAGCAAGGCAAGAACAAAAAATTTAGAAGAAACTAGACAAAGGGAAGAGATCACCATTGTGAAGAAATTTGAACTTCTTATGAGTACAAGGAAATGACTTTCACTTAAATTAGGTAATTTTATTTGTACCACAATCAAGGAATCGCACATTCAATACACAAACATTAGATTGAGAATTGGATATGAAATTTATTCCACCAGAAAATGTTTTTATGTGCTTCATATTGACATTTAGAAGTTTTTAGTTCCTAGTCATCCACCACTTTTTATTTCTAAACTTAGATCTTCTCCTTATGCTTCCTAATCATATGACATTAATTCTATTTACCTAATGGGCGCATTGTAGGACGCTCAAGGATCTAGGATTTCTTTTTCAACGAGGCTGTTTTCAGCAATGCATAGAACAACCATATGAATCTTACACCCTTCTAATTCACATAAGTCTCTTGAAGTCATCATCCCACAAACCCGTTGAAGCCCAAAATAAAATTATGGAGAATCAATATTGATATGGAAATACAATAACAGAGAATCAATATTGATACGGAATATCCCCAAAAAATTAATATTGATATGGAAAATCTTCTTGTTGCTTGTCCTGCTGCATAACCAAGAGTCAAACCGCCCAAGTATTATAAAAGCAAAACTAAGCTAATAGCCACCCATACCGTGAACCATCTTAACTATAGAGAACACAACCCATTCTCATAATAAGCATATTATCTCATGTATGCTCAAATTTAGTTGTAATTGAAAATTACAAAATAAAATAAAGCTATCAAATAAAGGAAACTTAAATAAAACTTGCTCAAGTCACATATTTGCTTGACATTTCTTCCAAGTGTAGGCATGCAAATCTCCATTATACTTTTTCTATCCTTTGTTATATGTTTCCAAGCTAATTTTGTGTATTGTTAGTAGATTTCACTCCTTCCTCTAATATAATTATTCCTTAGTTTATTATTTCTAGATTTGCCACATATCTATTTTAAGATTCCCATTTTTGATCCATTTAACTGAGATTTCAATGATTATTTTACTGCCTAGTATTCATATATACAATATCGTCGACTAATTTATGTCTCCATGATGTCATCTTGCTTCCTAACTTCATGAGGTATTTTTTTCATTTTAGCCATCTAGTCTTATCTCTAGAAGATACCATGATCTTTATCTTTATTCTTTTATATAATAGATTTAAGATATTTAGACCTATAATATTAGCTATCATCTTTTTTTGTAATAATATTAAATAATAATTATTAATAGTGCACCCACTAAAATAGCAAATCATATACTCATTCTTTGTTGTATTAATTTTCAATCTTCTATCTTCTAAATATTTCGCCAATTATTCTAATTTTTCATTTATTTCAATTGATGTTGTATTAATTAGAATTATATCATTTGTAAAAATATACATCAAGTCACACCTACTAGACAACTTCTTAAATGATGTTTGTTAATGTTTTTGTGGTATTGAATTAGGGAAGCTCTCTGTTACAAGCTTTTCATATTTATTGTTGTCACTTCCTATAATTGTTTTATGGAGCAGGATGATGCAGTCTTCCAATGAAATTGCATTAGAAATTAAAATCATATGTAGGAATGTTCTTCTGGCCATATTTATTGACTTTTATGAGCTATATTTCAAGATTTTTTCAGTTATTGTTTTGCTTCTTTTCTTGTTGATTGTGAATGGAGGGTGAACCTAGAAAATGGATAGGTCGCCTTTTTTATGAGCTATAGGTTTTGGTTCAAATATCAAAAAGAGTTCCTAACATTGAAGTGCAATTTCATGTGCATCAATCTCTCGCCGTGCCTCACATTTGCGGGAGCATCATGCATTACTATGACCTTCTTATGTTTAAAATGAATGCAAATAAGTGTGGGACAATCCTTTGTATGATGCATATCTCTGCAATATGATTTTATTTGTGTTTTTTTTTCCCATTTATTTAGACTTGTGTGGATTGAACGAAAACTAAACGAATTGAAATCCCAAAATTTTTTCATTCGTTTTTTGTTTGTTTTCCTCGCTCAAATTCTTAGCATCCTAACATAGTCTTAATATATCTATTTGTAACTTGCGTTTGTCTTAAATATATGCCAGGTAGCTGCTCTTGTTCCTGAATGTGAACTTCTTGGTATGATAGATTCTAAATCTGTTGACATGCAATCACAATTGATGACCCAAGCACTTCGCAAGATTCAACACTCTTTATGTCTGTCCCAAGCTCTTGTAATTTTTGTTAATCAGGTAACTGCATTTTCTTAAACATACTGGAGTGGAGCTTGCAAAATTCACAGAATCATATTTGTGGCTTTTGTGTTTATATTAGAAAATTGTTGTTTTAACGACTTTAGATGCTGATCCATGGAAAACTCTATATTAGACGGTGTTTGTGTTGATGAAAAATTGTGCTTATTGCATACAATTTTTGGTACTTTGAAGAAAAAAAATGTTAATATTGAAAGTTTAGTCATTAATTTGTGGAATTGTCCGTCTATAACCATCAAGTACTTTAAAAATGACATAGTGCCTGCTAATTCATTAATTTCAAATATATGTAAAAGGTCGATGTTCTTAGAATTCATGTGATACAATTATGGAAAGTCTATGTTGTAAGGACACGGACGCGACGACATAGACACTTCACTGCATGGACAAGGGACACATCAATTACTTAAAATACAGGACACATGTACGGCGCATACATGGCATTATAATTTTTTAATAGTGATTAGAAATTAAGAAAACATTCAATTCAATGTTCTAATCTAGTTTTCTAATGCAAACTTGAAATCTTTTGTATAGATAGATTTAGACCTCACAATACATTCTTATATTATATTAAACTAGTAAGAAATGAAAGAAGCTAGTTCATATACATTTGTTGAGTTTAAACCTAAATCTTAAAGCTTAAAAATCATCTTGGATTATTTAAAACTCAAATGAAAAGAACTTATGAAATTGTATTGTGATAAGTGATAACTTCAATAATAAACATTGCTCATAATCCGACATAATTTCATAGAACAAAACACATTGAGATAAATATTTCATTAAGAAAAATAAAAAAGGAAGTCTAACTTGCATGTCTTTATGTACCCTAAGAAAATCTAGTAGTATTTCACCCTAGAAAAACATAAAATGCATATTACCTTATTAGTGATAGCCTTGCTGCTGAAGTTTCTCGTGAAGTGAAGGACTCGCGAGCCAACCTAAGAATGTTGGGGAGCCGATTTATCGTCGCCATCCTCTATTGCTGAAGCTATTTGACGTCTAGATCATGAATGGAGTGGGAGATTTTTGCTGGCTTGCGTCTTCCTCGTCGCCAACTACCGATCGTTCACCCCAATCAAGCTAGCCCTAGCTGCGGTTGCGCCTTCGTTTACAGATCGAGATGGAGCGGGGATTGAGCGGCTCGGGATAGGAGTAGAGTTGATGTGGCTAGTTTGAGTTTTTATTATATAATAAAATATATATTTTAAAAAGTTTAACTTAAAATATTTAGAGAAGTATATTTAAAA
Organism: Dendrobium catenatum; assembly: GCF_001605985.2. Taxonomy (NCBI): domain Eukaryota; kingdom Viridiplantae; phylum Streptophyta; class Magnoliopsida; order Asparagales; family Orchidaceae; genus Dendrobium; species Dendrobium catenatum. The sequence continues at coordinate 300,940 of NW_021319545.1, read as the reverse complement.
AAAGTTATTAAGAAATAGTTAGACAGACATGTCCAATTTTTTTAAAATTTTATTTATTTTTTACACATTTGTGCCATGTTCAACACGTATCCCAGCCTTGTTGGGCGCTTGTCCATATCCTAAACACGTCCAACACTGCATACGGTATTATGGAGGAGTGTTGCCGTGTTGGTGCATCATAGTGGAAAGTATTCCATATTTTCATTAAAGATGTGTCACATAATTTGACTGCAAAACTTTTTTCTTGGTTTAGGTATTAATGAGGTACAGGAAATTTAGTGTGTCGAAACAGATAAATATTAATTAAACAATAGGCTACCTCAGATGAATATTTATTGTATCGTGTAGTATACATATTAATGTAGTTGAAATTTATTCTTGTGCCTACTGAATTGAGTCTTGCGTATGCTGAATAGCCTGAATTGAGTTTTTAGCTACTCGCACATAATTTTTCTCTATGTCACTTTGTAGGCAATTATTCAAGTGATTATATTTTCTTTATTCAGGAAAGCTTTTGATTTCTCTCTTCTCTTAATAAGATTTTAGTTTCATTTTTGTTCGAACTTCTATTGTACTTAAGCTGTAGTTCCTTTATGATGTACATGTATGTACTTAGCTTGTTATCAGTGTCTGGGACATAAAACGCACTACTATGCTTCTGGGTGACTTGACAATATTGCATGATACATACTGTGCCCACAGCTAGCTGAATTGGAAAACACCTTTAACTCCTTTCTTCTCAGTACTTGAAATATTTTAGTCAGATTGACTGCCAGTTGTCGCATTGGAGAAGGTGATGGTGGATTAAACAAATTTTCTTAGAAATCTACGGGTGCTCTAGCTGTCAAATAACAATAGTTGAGAGTTTCTTTTAAGTGCCTATTGTTGTTTGATCTTAATCAAAGCACTTATTCTTTTGGTATTGTCAATGTGGCATTGCGAGACGAAAAGTTTCCATTTCATGCCTTCCACGTACTGTGGCCTCGTATAAAGTACTTTGGATTTTGTGTGAGTTGGAAGATGTTTTCTTCGAAGTCCTTTTCACTTTATTATGTGAACCTCTTTATCATATTTAATTAATTTAGCTTGTGAAAACATATAATCTGACAATATAGTTCATACTTTTTATACTTTTCACGGCTGTAGTTTGAATTTTATTTTCATCACTAATGTTACGTAATTGTTCTTTCAGTAACCACCAAAGTTATTGTAGTTCCACTTTTTGGAGTGTTTTAGTTCCACTTTTGGGGGACCACTAGCTTATTAGAAAATCTGCTGGAAGATGATTTCTAGAGTTTTTAGATAGTTTATTTTTTAGACACCATCACCATTCTCATATTCATCACCCTACCCCTATCTTGCTGTTTTGGTCTGTCCTTATGAATCCTTCGCTTGTCATTCCTATTGCTTGTTGCATGTGGCATTAATTCTAGTTTACACAAATTTTATATTTCCTTAACTTGCATTTCACTATCATAGATCTTCCCAGTTGCCTACATTTTTCTTAATATTAGTTTTATCATTCTACCTTACTGTTTTAATAATCGTACCTTGGAAAGAATGAAATTATTCTTTAATAGGTTCTACATTTACATTTTCCCCAGTATGGTTATTCGCATTCTATCCTTTTGTCTTACCAAATATCTATAAGAGCATTCTCCTGTCTTTCTAATTTTGTTTCACTGATTCTTTGTTTCCCAATACTTGGTCCCACAGAACATAAAATGTCTGATTTGGACAATACAAATATTTTGGGTAGTACATCCGTATCGTCAATGCTGATCACGTAGTATAATATCATTTGTTGTTATTGAAAACATTGGGCTCTATCTTTTGAGACAATATAATCTAGTGTACTTTTTATCTTCCAGTCTTTCAAATTGACTTTCATTTAATTTCCACGGATTTAATTGGCTTTTCTATTATGATTAATCTTCTAGATTTATTAATTTGTTGAATTGAATTAGTTTTATCTTTTTTCCTAGGTTAGAATGAAGTCTAGCAAAGGCTTTGACGAGGCAAATGAGGTAACCTGCGGTGGAAATGCCTTGAAATTCTATGCAGCTGTTCGGATGAGAATTACAAGAAAGGAACTACTACATTGCCAGGATAAGGTACCTTCATAAAGGACAAATAAGTAAATGAATAATGTTTGTTATTTGCTAGTATTGGAATTTTTTTAGGTAGGTACCTTCTTATATTATGAGTAATGAATGTTTATTTAATTTTAATAATTCTCTCTTTTGGTTATGGTTCAATTTCTTGTCATTTTTCAGGACAAATACTATCATCTTGATGTATCTACTCCGAATAGTGCTCACACTGCCAAATTTTAATATTACAAGCATTTGAATATGCTATTATTATTTGATTGCTCAGTACTTTTGAGCCTTCCATTGTTTCAACTATAAGCTTCAAGACTGTTAAAAATACGTGGTTTTTTCTCTGCTCGTACTTTTAAGAAAGTAATATCTTTAATATAACTATTTTGTCCATGTAGGAACATTATAGTTCACTGTTAGGAAAATGAGACGAGTTAATTTTGTACAGGCCATTCTCTATTGATTAGACTATTTAACAAAAAGTAGAACAAACAATTTCTTGGCACCAATTTCATTTATGTTGCCAAGTTTATCTTTGACATTTATCCTCTATAGAGTGCACGATCTCAAATGATGAATACAATCCCTAATGTTGAGATTGCTCTTCTTTTTTTTTTGTTCTTCGCATCCATAGAGCTCTCCACGTTCTAATCTCTTAATCCCGACAAATCAAACTTGGTCGTTGGTTCTATGGGCGGCTCAGGGGAGCCATGGATATGGTGGATGAATTAGTGGTGGTCGCAAACATAGCCATAATGCTTTTTTACCCTATCATCATTGTAGTTGCACCAATCTCATCAGCCTTAACATTGTAAGGAAAAATTGTGTTACCCTTGCGCTTCTTAGCATTCATCCACAATCAGTCCAACCCTACCTCCTCCTTTGGCACTTCCTTCTCTAGGTTTATTAGTTATTACTATCTTATTAGGACTATGAGCACCCACGTTATAAATCTCAAACATCTTTCTTAGCGTTTTGTGTGTTTTATTTCATTGGGCCGCTATCAGTGTCTCTATTATTACGTTTGGCTTTAAGATTTGATTGTCTCTCATATGAAAGGTAATTGTTGATTATTTTCATTTCTCCGTTTGACTTTCTTACTAATTATTATTTTTAGCGGCCCTCCTTTCTATTGTTTCTTGCAACTGCAATATATATAATTTAAATTATATCTCTCTCAGTTGTTTTATATGTTCCACAATTTCCTGTGAATCTACTATCTATTCATAGTCATGGGGGAAAGGGCGCTGATTTGAAAATTAAAATTGGGAGGGGAGGGGAGGGGGGATCAAATGGGATTAATTATGCCATTAATTATTTATCATAGAAAATCAAAATTAGGAGGGAATTATGAAAGTTTATTTAGGAAAAAAGTGCTGGTTTGAATTCGGATTTAGAAGGAATTAGAAAGATTTCCTTTGGGAAAGATGGCTGATTTGAACTTAGATTTTGGAGGGAAGTAAGAAGGTTCATTTAGGGAAAGATGGCTTATTTATATTTAGATTTAAGAGATAATTAGGAAGGTTTATTTAGGGTTAATTAGGTTGTTTTATTTTCATTATGTGAATTGTGTTTGACTTTAGTTTTCTTTGAAGTTTTTTCCTTGCAACGCCTAGGGTTTGTGGAGAGTCGATCTACCTCTAAAATAGCGGATCAACTTGTATCTTGGTTTGTTGTGCAATATCTCATTCTTTCTCGCTAATTTTTGTTGCATTCTCTCTTCGTTGTTGTTGTTTTTGCTATGCAGTGATCAGATTCCTTCCAAATTGGTATCAGAGCACATTTTTTGGGACCTATGGCGGGTAAGAAAGTTGATGCGTAGGAGGAGAGGCTTGATGATGAAGTTGAAAATCTAAAATATGAATTCAGAGATCGAATTTCATCAATTGAGGGTAGATTTTTGAATCCAGAAGATTTGATGAAAAGGATGTTAGAGTTTCAATATAAACAACATCATCGGCGGCAAGGGCATCGTTGGTCGGACAAGGAAGTGGGGGAAACCTTGATATAGGGACGATGAGGGAGGTGGAAATTTTTGGGGAAGATGAGGAGGTGCCACCTTATCAGCCACTTCCAAGGAGGGGAACTGTTGAATGGTATGGCTAGGGAAGAAATTGGGATGATGAAGATCGGAGAGCTGATTTGGGGGTGAGTGAAACATGGAGGAATCACAACACCCGCTACATTGGAGGAGAAGAGGCTATTGGGGCGGTGGTGATCCTAGGGTGATAAAGTTGAAGATGCCAGTTTTTGAGGGAGAAATTGCTCCCCTGTGAATTTATAGGGTGGAGTGATATTTTGCTATAAATGGGTTGACAAAAGATGAAACTCACCGTAGCCACTCTATGTCTGGAAGGGAAGGCTCTGTCCTGGTACCAGCAGTGAGACTTGCGAGATTTGATATGTTTATGGAGGGAGTTTATAGCTTGTTTACTAAAATGTTTTCCACTTATCGGGAAGGAGACTTTTGTGAACAACTTTGGTGCAGGAGGGTATTGTGATAGAGTATTGAGAGAAGTTTGAGTACTTCTCGAGTTGATTGGGAAGGTTGTTAGAGACTTTGATAGAGGGGAACTTTATGAAGAGGCTCAAGCCTGATATTCGAGCAACATTTTGAGTACTGAGATAATATGGCTTAGGAGAGGTTATGAAGTTAGCCCAACTGGTGGAGGATAAGAAATTTTTGGAGAGTAGCCATAGCAGCAATTCGGGAGTCTCATACTGCATGACCACTATATTTCTGGCACCAAAGGTGTAGATGATACCTATTCAGAAGGAAGCTCTAAGGGATAAAGGTTAGGGTGTATGTCCATGGGGAAAACTTCAAGTGGTTGACTGAGTCAGAAATTCAAGAGAAGAGGGTCATAGGTTTATGCTTTAGGTTTGATAAGAAGTTCGCTCTAGGCTACCGTTGTAAGGACCGTTCGTTACAGGTCCTGATAGTCTACAATGTGGAGGAAGATGTTGCAGGAGAGGAAGTAGAGGAGGAAGATGATCACCTGTACTTAGATGTTGTAGAGGTATCCCTTAACTTAGTGTCGGGTTCACATTGAACCTTACCATGAAGGTTAAGGGGAAGATCGGGCATCGAGAAGTGGTAGTACTGGTGGATAGTGGAGTTACCCGCAACATTATTTGCAACATCATACTGGATCATTTGAGACTAAAATTAGTGGACATGTGGGGCTTTGGGGTTATATTGGGAACAAGAAAATTAGAGAGTAGAGGAATTTGCAAAGGGATGATCCTAATCCTTCCAGAGGTTTAGGTAGTTGAAGACTTTCTGATATTAGATTTGAGGAGCACTGATGTGATAGTGGGGATGAAGTGGCTGCAGAAGTTGGGGAAAACGAAGATTGATTTGAAGGCTCTTATGATGGAGTTCAGGGTTGAGGGGAGGAAAGTGGTTATTAGAGGGGATCATAGCCTGTTTGAAACTATGGTTTCACTCAAAACCATGTTAATGGCAATCCAGGGTGAAGGAGTGAGATTTTTGGTGGAGCTGCAGAGTTTGGAAGGAGAAGAGCATGGGGCAGAAGATAGAAGCACCAATCATGGTTCAACCACTCTTACAACAATATTGAGAGGTGTTCTAGCCAGTTCAGGGGTTGCATCCTCAGCGGGAACACGAGTATGCTATTATCTTGAAGGAAAGAGTCTTACATATTAGTGTTCGTTCATATTATTATCCCGAAGTCCAGAAGGATGAGATCGAGAGATTAATCAGAGAGATGCTAGAGGCATGGATCATTCAACCCATTATCTATCCAATTTTCAATACAGTGTTATTAGTAAAAAAGAAAGATCACAGTTGAAGGTTTTGTGTGGACTATCGAGTATTGAACAAGGAGACTGTGACAGATAAGTTTCCTGTTCTAGTGATTGATGAGTTACTATATGAGCTTTATGGAGCTGTGCTTTCTCGAAGATTAATTTGAAATCAGGGTACCATTAGATCTAGATTAGGCCAGAGGATGTCCTCAAGAGAGCATTTAGGACTTAGGAGGGACACTATGAGTTTTTAATGTGCCTTTTGGCCTCACTAATGCTCCAACTACTTTCTAGTCCCCGATGAACAAGATATTTCAGCCATATATACGGAGATTTGTGTTAGTCTTATTGGATGATATTTTTATTTATAGCAGGACTGAGGAGGAACACTTAGAACACTTGAGATTTGTGTTATTCACTATTCGGGACCACCACTTGTTTGCCAATTTGAAGACATGCTTATTTGCCCTGCCTAGAGTGGAGTATTTGGGGCACGTTGTATTATAGGAAGGAGTAGCAAATGACTAGAGCAAAACCCAGGAATGCTGAGATGGCGAATACCCAAGAGGTTAAGGGTGTTGAGAGGGTTCTTGGGGCTTACAGGCTACTGCATAAAGTTTATGATGGGATACAATTCAACAGCATGGCCTTTGATCGAACAACTAAAGAAGGATAATTTCAATTGGGGCGAAGTAGCTATCAAGGCCTTTGAAGAGTTGAAGAAGGTGATGACAAGCATGCCAGTGTTAGCCCGCCCGACTTCACCTAGAATTTTATGGTGGAGACAGATACTTCAGGGTATGGCCTAGGAGCTATACTTATGCAGGACCAAAGATTAGTGACCTATGATGCACCAATACTTCTGAAAAAGATATGAAGTGTCTGATACATATCAGACAGGACATGCATTCAACACATCATCGATACATGTTAGACATGTCAAGGCATCTCTGACTCGCCTGCTAGCAATGTTGGAAAATTTATGCGGAATACAATCCACACACGTGTGACAGTTAGTAACTTTTGAGTTTTGAATGATCATCACTTGCCTACAAAATTTGCATTGCGTGGCATCTTACTTGTATGAAGCAGTAAGCGATAATATCACAACACTACGATTCATTTGTAAGCAAAAGCAGAGTATTAGTAGTAAAAAATGCAAGTTACTAAAACGCAGCGTCAAGCCATCGAATCCTTAACATTCGTACAAGCGCACATAGACGTTTAGAAGCTCACAAATAAAAATTGTGCATTTTCCAAATGATCACCACCTGCACAGTTGGTTATATTTGAATATTACAAAAATAACCCCTCATGCATTGTGTATAATGACACATTCATATTATGCATGTGTTTGCAATATGCAGGCCACATCATGCAAGCACATTACCCAACGTGTAAAAATGTACTGCACAACAGCAATGCACTACATTGGCGTGCAAATATATCATGTACTGCATGCAACTACTTAATCATCATGTTAATGCATCATTCAAGCAAATAGACAATGTATATATACATCATACATGCATATCATGCAAATATACCATAGATTGTATACTTGCTATGTGTACAAGATGCCTACACACCTACAAGTTATTGTAACAGAAGATAGTGAATGTTACAACACTCCTACGATCAGCTACCATTCAAATGGTTAGCAACCACATTGATTCGCTACAAGTGGAGATGAAAAATGTGCAGCAGATGTAAGCTCCTACGAACTGTCGTAGGAGATTTGTTGTACATTCAATACATCATCCCCAACAAAATATAAGATGGCTACATCAAGTACAAATGACAACGAGTCACTGTGAGAAACTCTTGATGCATACAACGGGCCATTTACAAGCATCTACAAGTACAAAGCAGGAGATTAGTTAGTGCACCAGAATCCATATGCAGAAAGTAATAAGTAGTGCACGATAGTCTACCTGTATAAAGCAGCAGACAACTCTATTCATAAGCTACTACGCCATGCCATCGGATCCGCAATATTCTTGCAAGCAGACAGAAGACGTTTACAAATATTTCAAAATACCCCCACACGTGAACTGTAATTTGTATACACATAGGTACACAAAAGGGGGTATGCAATCAAACGCCTGCATGGGCCTTGGCGAGCGTGTTATAAGTACACACGTGATGTTTAAGGATGCTGCACGGGTCAATAAGTGAATTCAAGTTCGAACCCGATCCTTCTATGTGGATTAATAGGAGTCGACAGGGTTCGAACCCTATAATAAATATACGGTTGTGACGACCGGTATATTTATTTTAATACATTCATATTAGGCCTTCAAGGCCTATAATAATGAGAATTCACTAATAAAGGTATAATGTCTACAAAACTCGATCCTCCGTCGACAGCTCGACAGAGTTGACAAGGTTCATCCACAAAATACAAATATTTTCAAATGGAAATGATCCCGTACACCCCGATGATGGCCGTATTGAATGAAAATCTCAACCGGAGGGGTTCACAAATATTTTTAAATGCCACTCAAGTACCTGAAAATCCGAAATCCTAAAGATCATCCAAAATCCAAAAATTCCAAATTCAAGATATTTAAAATAAAAAATCAAATCATTAACCACTTAATGCAAAATCCATTCACCTTCCGCAAGAGTTTGACGTGGTGGACAAATTAAAATTTACTTAAGCTCACATAGAGCTAATGTCTGGTTGAAAATATCACTAGGATTTATTCTCAAATAATCTTCAGCCAATAAGGGCGTGGTACGTGTCTTCTAACCGGCGGTTTCGCCGCCAAATGGCACCGCATGATAAACGGTTATGACCCGAGGCCCTCTGAATCGAGTGGTTTTGCCGCCAAATGGCACTAAGAAATACCGGTTATGGCCAGAGCCAATACGCTCCTTAGTGGCATCAAATCCTTGAGATATGAATCAACAGGATATGATCGATAGGGCACAAAGCCCTCTGTTAGCTAAGATGGATTCAAATTTATCCCCTTAGGCAAACATCCATCCTAGGTCTACAAGGTACCCTTGGACGAAGCAACCCATGGCTGCCAACAAGGATCCTTCTGTCAGGTTGGGTCAACTACCTCCTTTGACTAAGTAGACCAGGGACCACGATGGCCCGGGACGACGGAACCATGGGATCCTGATCGGGTCCATCATCAATTCCCCCACCATCCGCTTTAAGTGCAAGATGATGAAATTTTCAATTTTAAATATCAAATCTTCAACCTTTCCAAACATCATGCCCATGCTGCTACTATATGCCATATAACATGTATTATCTATGTATCTGATTGACGACTAGCCTTAATCGAAATTCTCTCTCGTGATCGAGAGGGGTAATTAACTATAGGAGCTTGCACCTATAGGAAACTAGAACTCAGATCATAAAGTCCTCAAAAAATGAGGGCGAAATCTCTAGGTAGTGTCTTATCTACAAATCCACTGCCTTCCAAAATTTACCATGGAACTTAATCCATTAAAACTCCCCCCGAAAAAGAAAAAACAAACAATTGGGCGGAGGCCGGGGTCGAATTTTCGGAGCCCATAGAGATGAAGGGCCAAAAGGATAATCTAATATTCACCTGACCAAACAGTCGATTGCAAGGGGATTATTCTTTTGAATTAGAGATATTTAGTATGAAAGGAATTATGAAATGATTTTTTAATCAAACATACGGATGCAACTTTATGGATTCTTCTATGTATTGTCCGGCCAAACAATTAATAGGTCATTCTTCCCAACTGCTGAATAATTAGTTATACTAGAGTGTACGTCCTGCAATGCTCACTAAACTATAAATTTTTTCATAAATAATCTTTGTAGACTCAAATACTTTTTTCTGCATTGATAATAGCAATAAGTTAGGCTAATAATTTCATCTTAACACGGCAATAGTAGCATATTTCCATTATGATGCTAATTGCTTGAGTTAAGTAATCTCTACTGCAATGAAATTAGTGATAAAGTATGCTACAATCCAATTTTCAACTTTTATATTGCCAATCTTCCATTATTTACTAATTTTGGCCCATTTTGAAGTCCTAGAGATTATGAAGTTTTTGTTAGTTATTCACCCAACACTTAACTGTTCGATCATACAAATGGGTGTTACAGGACCTTGTTTAGTTCTCTTGGAATGTGCTTTCTAATTCATTACAATTTTTTAGGCCTTGTTTTTTTTGCAACAGCCTCATAAAGCCAAGAGGTTTTCCACTTTTTATATGTTATTAGTTAGCGATTACTTAGCTATCACAGCTTTTGTACCACCCCACAAGACCTCTTACCAGTAGCATAGAGTGCCATATAATTGAACATAACATTCATTTTCTAAATCTAGTATTTCTCATCATTTGCATACTTATATAAAAACATCCACTGATAAATACATGTACTGAATATACGGAAGCTTCTAATAATCTCAATTACATCACACAACTACTTACAGAGCTACTAAGAAAAATAGAATGCATCATCAGATTTAGATTGCTTACATATCTTAGAAGAAGACATCACAAACACTATTAAATAGAAACCTAAATATTCTATAACTTGCCTACTCAGTTCAACTTTATATTTGCCCTTCCCTGTAATAATAACCAGTATAAAACTGGTTAGTTATGAGGCTCATAAAGTCGTGCAATTTAAATAAAAATTAAATGCCAGATACAATAAATAACATAATTATGTCAACTCATAAATATTTACAAAATAACATAAAAATCATATTTATGATCATCCTTTAATTCATTTGAAGTCTTTACAAAATATCATAATTAGTATTCTCAGGATTTTGCTATCATTCTCATATAGTTAACTTTCATAATAATGTTCAATGGAGTCCAGTAAACCTGACATTATCATCATTGAACTACATAGAAGTCTCTTTTGTCTTTTTAGGGGTCTCTTTTACCCCACATGCTATGCAGGTATCATATCTGGGGTCCCTTTTGCCCCACCTATAACGCATATATCATATAATTTCATAGCTAACATTTCCTAATTTGATATTCAGTAGACTTCAAATATTAATAATTCATATTTGTTTTGTATGATTGCATTCTTTTATAAGAATATATCCGTTATACCGTTTGCATAAAGAAAGTGTATATGCAATTTGTAAAGAATTGGATTTCTTTCTAAATTATTACCAACTAGAAAAACCTTTAAATAAACATATTAAATCTTATTTAAAATTCCAATGATTTAAATATATAAGTGGTTATTCATACATGAAAATTTGGATGTATTCACATTTTCAATACATTGAATAAGCTTAAAGTCCCTCTTTCCTTCAAGGAATTAAAAATTAATTTCTATGCTTATAAATGTAAGTAATTGCATGTTTAATTAGAATTGCATCACTTACCTTCTTGAAGAGCGGTCTCCTCAAATCCTCCACCTCGTATTCTTCTTCAATTGTAAGTTGCCTACAATTCATCTATCTAATTCTATAAATTCCACAATTTATTACTCAAATAAATTTCATAAAACCAACTTATACTAACATAACAATTTACCTCAAAACCAGTTTCTCTCCTCATATACCAAATAATTTGTACATTTGGGCATAGTCTTCTTTAGAAATTTGTACTAATCTTTGGAAATCTATCAGACCAATTTAATATAATCAAATTGCTTACCTCATTTCCTTCTTCTTCCTCCTCCACTGAAAATTCACTCTTCACCCACTGTAGCCCTTCCACTTCGGATAAACACTTGCCGAGTTACAGTGCTTAGCCACAAACAGACTTCTTCCTTGGTAGAAGCTGCTCCCACAAACCGTTATAGATCCCTCACGGCTACCGCTTTCACCCGATCACTGCTTCGGCTTTAATTAGTGCTCCTCTCCACCTTCACTTCCCATGCAACAAGACTTCTCTCGCTAACTGCCGCTTGAAGGAACTAATGGAATAGCAGATTACAGGATTTCTCTTATATGCTAATGCTAATCCATTCCCCGCCATCTGAACCTATGCATGCACTGTTTAGGAGTGCCTGAGTGTAAGCATATATTAACTAATATAATATTAGTGCTAGTGGAGTACGAGAATCCTATTAGAGGCCTAATTAACATACTTTAATTAACAACAGTTTAAACATTAATCATAATTTATTGATATTAACAGTAACTTTTAATTACTTAATTCTTTAACAATAACCATTAGTATTAATTAACAGAACAAGAATCTATTTATTACCAGTAATTAATTGTTAATCATAATTAAAAGTATTTATAAGTTAAAATTTTAGGAAAGTAAATTTGTTAGAATTTTTAATATAAGTTAACAATTCAGGGATAATTTAATTAAGCAAATGTTTTTTTTTTATAATCTTACATGGAATTTGGGTTATTATAGCTTTGGTGGTTTTAGATTACGAAAATATATTATACTGAAAGTTAATATTTTTACAACCTCCATCTGTGTTGTAGTTATTACTCGTATTACTTCTAATACCATCAACACTACTTTTTTTACATTGGTAATTTAAATAGTAACAAAACTTTGGTTCAATTCTGCTACATTTCTTAAGAGATTATCTTTTAGATATTAGCTTTTAACCAAAAAAATAATCATCAAGCATGTTTACGCACTTTACATTCATTCATTTATATTTATTCTGAAAAAAATGTTAATGTTCAAATTATTCAACAAATCTGATCAAAGATACTCAACTTGACTATTTGTGCTGAGTAGAGCCAGTACTATTAAAGATGTAATTAGCTATACGATATCTATCATTGATGCTAGGCCCAAGCATATTTCTTTCCTTAATTTCAATTTTTCAGTACTCTTTCCTTAGATATTTTAGTAAAGATAGTTTATTTGTGCTATTCATGGCCTCTACAATTTTTTTTTCAGATTACTGGCATTGGCATATCTATTGAGATCATTAAAAATAAAATGGCACCTGCTTTGAAGAAGGTTGATTTAGAGATAGAATTTGGTAGGGGTTTTCGGAGTGAAGCTGAGATTTTAGCAATGGCTTTAGATCATGGAATAATAATAAGAAAAGGAGGTGGGTATTGGATTAAGCGAAAATTCTTTAAACATAAACAAGAAGTTGAATGTTTTTTGGCAGAAAATAGTGATGTGACGGAGGAACTTGTTAACCGGTTAAAGAACCAGTTGTTTGAAAAAGAGCAGAAGATGGCTGAATCAGCAGAACATGTTTCTTGCTCTTAAATGCCCCCGAAGTCTCCTTTGAGAGCAAATCAATTGAAATAGAATGATTGGTACTCAAACTTGTAAGCGGCAGAATTACTTCAACCTAGATAGATCAACTCATTTACTGGTACTTAATGGGACCATTAGATACATGCCATGTGCAAATGGTCTCACTGTTTTAACATAATCAGCTTCATTCAGGTACCTTCTCGTATGACAAATGTAGCTGCTTGCTTGGGTTGTTACTCTACACTGCTTTTATTCTAATTTTAATCTGTTGCAAAGCTAAGGATATTTCTCTTGACTGTTGCTGTAATTTTGTACTTCTAGTTGCATGTTTTTAATTATGGCCTGATGGAAGGATATACATGAAAAATGCACTTGATAAGCTCAGCAGGTCAGCAGTTTATGTGCCCTGATAATAACATAGTTTGTGCCCTGGTAATAACATAGTTTGCACTATTTCCTTGCTTTCCTCCTTGCTGATTGCATCTCGTTTTGATTATGAATGGCATGAGAGGGCTTTGGTGTGAGTGGGGACATGTGACAGATCACAATTGTTCTTTGAGCCATTGAAGGTGGTCCTCTTGAGACTGTGCTCCCTGTATTGTGGCTGACTTTGGTGCCATATTCATAAAGCTAACAATTTTTAACTGCAGGAAAGCAGAAACTTAACCAAGAGCTTCATCCATTTCATCCTGATTAAACATCTACTTTGCACTCAAACCAGGATGATGATAACTTTGAACAATAAAAAAAATCTAAAAATTATGTGAATCCATCACATCTTTTGAATGCCTATCTTTATCAATATGCAAAAATTCTGTCACATCCTTTCTTATCAATAGCAAAATACCTTTACATACAAAATAAAATTTTAAAAAGATTAAATATGATGTGGTGACTCATGAGCACTAACTCATATAATACATAAGAATGTCAGAAAATGAAGCATAAACAAGAACATTAATTGGGTAGATTTCTTCTCCCAAGAAAGGACTCCTAACTCAACCAAGCTAGTCCCGATTTGGACTGGTTGGGAAAATTTTAGGTCTAAGTGAGACCTATGTTGATTGGTTCAAGCATTCACTGACTTGACGTAATGTTCCAGAGTTCTACTGTGTGTTGATTATGCCATTTTGAGCCCATCTGTGAATGGTTTCAATCGAATCAAGTCAAAAGCTTCAATTTGTTCCTACCGGGACACCTTGAGACCTATACGTCACATTAGAAATAATGCTTGGTCAAATATGAATTTTACGATCCCAACAAGTCCTTTTTTCCCAACTAGGATCATAGCTTTGTGAATCTCTCTTTATTCGTTTTTGTTGTGTGCTAAATGAGATGTCAACTTCATTGTTTGCCAATCAATCTTTCTTTTCCAGACTATGTTTCATTTCATGTTTTCTCGTTTTTTTCCTAATCCTTCAATGTTGTTTTATCTAATCATTATAGCACAGTAGTATTATGAAAAGATTTACACTATTTTAAATTGAAATTGTTAATAAGGATCAGTCATTTATCTTCAACCCCTATTTGGGAGTCAGCACGCTACTTCTCTCATTTCCAAACTTTATACGATAAAGTTTTTCTTTATTACAGTAAGCAGATTAAATATTGTTATTCGAAGATGTTTGCTGCTCATTATTATGAATAATCAATGGAGTTAGTTGAAACAAATTTAGATTGTGAGATGTCCAGACGAAATTCATGAAAAATTGTTCAGCAAACACTTTACTAAAGAAAATCATATCACTAGTAAGTAAATACTTGTGAAAGATGAGAGAATATTCAATAAGTAGTCTTTTAAGTCACCAAAGAGAAGTCTTACGACAACCACCGTTCTTCCTCTTGCCTTTTTCCACCAAATCCTTGTTTCCCATTGTCTTAATCATATAGATCGCCTGAAAACCCACCATCTTAAAATTCATGTTTATCTTAATCCTGGTTATCATTTCAGGTGAAGATGTTGATTTTGATGGCCTTGTAATTGTAATTATTGACCTCAAAGTTGAAGCCATTTCCGAAATAACCCTTTGAGATTGTTTTATTTTTTTTAGATCCAGAATATAAATAAATGTTTTTTTCTATGAGAGAATATTTAATTAGCAGTCTCATGTCCAAATATTTATCTAATGCGTTTGATTCATCAAAGAAAAGTCTTTCGACAACCACTGTTCCTCCTGCCTTTCTACACCAAATTCTTTTTTCCCTTATCAGCAGAAAATCCTTCATCTTCAAAATCTTCTTCTTGATCCTTGGTTGTCATTTCACGAGATGATGTTAATGACCTTGTAATTGTAATTATTGACCTTGAAGTTGAGGCTGTTGCCAAAGCAACCCTTTGAGATTGTTTTGATTTTATTAGACCTAGAATACAACAACGACAACAACATTAAGACTTTATCCCACTACGTGGGGTTGGCTAAATGAATCTTTTTTCTCTATTGTGTCATATTAAGAGTCGAATTCTCATTTAAATCTAGTAAATAAATGTCATTTTTAATATTTTCTAACCAAGTCTTTTTAGGTCTATCTCTAACTTTCTTAACATCGGCCTAATCTAATACATCTACTATCTTGATAGGGTCATGGTAAGGCCTCTGTTTTACATGACCTAGAATATAAGGAAGTATTATTCTTCGATTGCTCAGTCTATTTCTGAACTAGTAACTGCCTCAATGTCCATCATGTTAGTTCATAATTAAATTGTTTATTTCCTGCATTGTCCACCATTTCAGTAACCCATTGCCCCATTCATAACTATCAATAATAGATTTGATACACTTGTGAGGCCCATGAGAGTTAATATTCGCTATGTAATCAAGGGGAAGTTGTTTAGAAATGTTCTTAATCAAGAGAGAGATATTTAGGAAGGTTCCTAATCAGTGGGGAGCTATTTAGAAATGTTCCTAATCAAGATGGAGCTATTTAGAAAGGTTCTTAGTCAATGAAGAGCTGTTTAGGAATGTTCCTAATCAAGAGGGAGTCATTAGGAAGATTTTCTAATTGCATTTATGCTGTTTAGAAAGGGTTTAATTGTGTGTTAGAGCTATTTAAGTTTGGGGGGGGGGGGGGGGGTTAGGGTTTGGATCTTATATTTTGCTGAAGTTTATTCTAAGGTTTGTTATGAGTTTCCTAGCGATGTCTAAAGTTTGTGGGAGAACTAATCTATCTCTTGAATAGTAGATTACTTATATCTTTCATTATTATTGAAGAAATAATCCAAAAATCAGTCCTAATATTTGATTCCTGCAATTTTATTCGGATGCATCAAGATTCTAAGCCAACTCAAGGTGAAAAAATTGGTATAAATTCTAATTATTCAGCTTAAAGCCCTTGAAGTATGTTTTGACGCAGAAATTAGATACTTAATTCCCATTCCAGTTTATATGTAGCGATGTTGGGCTTTCACATCATTTATACTATAAAATCAAATCAGAAGAGAAAAATTCTCAAATGGCTAGCACATCTTCTACTTTCATGGCATTGGTCTTATTAGAATTCCACTTTACGGGCTCCAAGTATTCTTACACTTATCTCTGTTTGCTCCACTTCCACTATTTTTACTCTGCAAATCTCAAAGAGACATTAATGATGTTTTCTCAAATAGGACATCCAGTGCTCTTATTAATGTAAGATCTTGGCAGGGTATTGATGTAATGGTGCATTCTTGTTGAATGGTTGATGGTCATGGTTCAAAACGAACTCATTTGCATCTCATAGTTCTGTTAATGAATCAATCTCAATTCTATTTGATCCCAACTCAAGAATAGTTCTTACACACACACACACATGCAGTTGAAATGTCCATAGTTTAAAATACTCATATCGTGGGGAGGGCCTCTTGGTACATACCATGTAGTGCGATGTGAAGTTTTTGGTTTAGTGGGCATTAAAGTTTTTTACTTTCACTGTAAATGTGACTCAACTATTTTTACATAATTTGATTTTCTTTTTCTTGTTAACGGTAGAGCGCAAGAACATAATGAAATTACTAGTCAGGCTTTGTAGCAATGGAAAGATGTACTTATATGCTGTAGCTGATCAATCTTTTAAGAGATGGAGAATCAAGCTGTCATCTTTATCCCACTTTTTAATTCCTTCAATTTCTTTTCTAAGAAGGACAGGGCAATGCTATCTGTTTTCTTCTTAGGGTTTTGTACCAGTATAGAACCTAATTCTAGCTTCGTACCATTTTTTTTTCTACTATAAAGAGAAGCATCGGAAAGGAAAAAAGATATACGGTAAGATTTGTTTCTTGATAATAGAAACATTCGTCAAGCTCTATATTAATGGAAAAATTGGTCAGTGTTTGTGTTCACTAGATCATGCTTTCTAGGAGATGGAGAATCAAGCAATCATTTTCATTTGTGAAATGGTTCTTCAAATTCTGTTTTGAGTAAAGAATATGACAAGGCTATCGATTCGTATGGTACTGTACCCAATTCTGGCTTATTACCATAATAAACACCCAGTTTTTCTGAAGTATCACCCACGCTTCAAAACCACAGAAGTAGCATCCTAATTATTTCAGGGTAGCACAACTATTCCTTTTTCTAAAGCCGCCATCCCATTTTTCGCATCTTCTCTCCTACAATAAGCCTTGCTGCACATCTTTGGTTTCATTTGAGACGGCTTTCTTACTGTTTCTAAAAACAGCTTTTATATTTGTACAAAAAAGCAGCTTTTAGAAACAGTAAGAAAGCCGTCCCAAACGAAACCTTATTCTCAACAGAGCAGTCATCTTTGAATGCTCTTTTACCGAGTTCCAGCTTCACGCTACTAATGATCAATGGTGAGACAAATTGTTTCAAGTTTGAGTTATATAATTGAATGACATTAGCTTTTTTCCTGAATCATATTTTGGTATTCTCCATTTGATAATTGCCACCCCAATGTTAAGTAATCTATGGTGCTTCACTGTCTTGTCGTTTGGAAGTTATTGTGGCAGGATGCGTTCTGTTAGAAGCCATTGCTTTGAAGAATCTGCATTAAAGGAATGCTTGAGCAAGATGGGCACCAACTTTATGTGGCACCTTTTTATATTTTTTTTCCTTTTAAATTGTTGTCATGTTTTTTATTTTTTTCTTATTTTTTAGATAATTTTTTTGTTGAGAATCATAATATTGGCAAGGGAAAATTCTATAAGATTACGGTTAGACCTGTAATGCTTTATGGTGCAGAATGTTGGCAATTAAAAGAGAAGCATAATATTAAATTAGTATTGCAGATATGAGGATGCTCAGGTGGATGAGTGGCTTCAGTCTTAAAGACAAGATACGAAATGAGCATATACGTGAAAAGGTTGGAATAGCTCCAATGGAAGATAAGATTAGAGAGTCTCTTTAGATGGTTTGGTCACATAAAACGGTGGCCTTCCGATGACCTAGTTAGGAAAGTAGATATATTAGATTTGAATTATATTAAGAATGTTAGAGGTAGGCCTAAAAAGACTTGATTAGAAAATATTAGAAATGACCTTTCTTTATTAGATTTAGATGAGAATTTAACTTTTAACAGGTCATAATGGAGAAAAATGATCCATGTAACTGACCCCACATAGGCTTGATGTTGTTGTTGTGGTTGAGAATCAATTTCCTACAATAAAGTCTATGCTGTTGAAGTTAATATGCAAATTTCCTATAAAATCAGGAAGATGAAATGGAAGGAAAACTAGCCATCACAGGTTTATGAATTGCTTGATTTTTGGAAATTTGGTTTCAGATCTCTCGATTAAATATTTGATCATCAGTTTTGTTTCCTGTTTTATACTGTTTTTGGATTGTTAGTAACGTATGGACTCTGTGGAAAGAGAGTTGCAGATGCTTCAAATGGCCCTCACTCTGAGCCCAACGCATCTCCATTTTGTTGAAGTCGCCAACACTAAGCTTGTTTTGTTGTTTTTGTTGGAGCAATATGCATCATCTGTAATTTTCATTGGTGCTCGATTCATTTATGTTTATGAATCAAATATGAACACCCATTAATTTAAATGAATCGAGCTTAAACATAAACAAAAAAGTTCGAATCAAACTCGAATCAAACTCGAAAAAGTTGATAATAAGTGAGCTTAAACATGAATGAGCCCATATTCGGCTCAGCTCGATTCGTTTGCAGTCTTATGTGTTGTGCACCAAGAAAACACAGAATCAATATAAAATGTTTATTTCTTATTCATTTAAGAATTGGAATGAAAACAGTAAAATTTGTAACTAGTTGAACATATCAAGCATGATTAACTATTTTATTTTGGTTTCTAAGATAAAATTATTTTAAATTTTATATTTTGAACTTTGTCTGCTCATTTTCTTCTTGCAGACTATGAGGTTTGAGAATTTATATATGTGGCTTTTAAGTTTAGTCGAACATTTAATATTTTAAAATTTACCAACTCTGCGTCTCTGTGTATGGGGATTAAACTCGAAGATCTCAAAGATTGAAATTTATGAGGAATGCAAGTTGTGTTAAGTTCTTTCTAAGAGACTTTGATTTGCAACAAAAGAGGTGTAGAAGAATTTTAAATATAGAGATATTAAAAATATTGGTGTTTGATTTTTGGTTTGGTTGCCGTACACCATTGCTACCCGTCACGGGAGTGAGAAATTATTTTGTATGGACCCTGGACAGGGTCTGGAGGCTAATTAGAATGCGCCATGTCACTCGGTACTGAGCGATATCAAGCATCGGTATCGAGCAAAAAAGTGATGTGGCGCATTTTGATTGGTCTCCGGACGCCAACCGGGTCCGCATAGAATAATTATTCAATGAGAGCAACCCGCCATTAGCTATCGCCGCCATTGCCTATCCACTGTAGCTACTTGCAGCCTGTTGGTTTTTTTTATAACTACTATTTTTGAGCTTTACATAACATTTATTTTATTCAAAGAAAAAAAAAACATCTGTATTTATTGTATACATTCTAACAATTTTAAATATTTCAAAAATATTATATATTTTTTATATATCATTTTAAATTACTCTTGTAATCTTTTTTCAATAATCCAAACGAATTTTAAAAAACTTATGTAAATATATTTCATAATATTATAATAAATTTCATGCTTGTAATTGTTATTTCATTACTATATTACCCTACTTTCAGGCAAGACGGCTCTTAGATTTTTTTTTTTTTTACATTTTTATATTATAAATGATATTTTTTTATTAGATTTAAATGAGAATTCAAGCATGACTAACTGTTTTATTTTAGTTTCTATGATAAAATTATTTTATATTTTGAACTTTGTCTGCTCATTTTCTTCTTGCACTATCAGGTTTGAGAATTTATATATACGGTTTTTAAGTTTAGTAGAACATTTAATATTTTATAAAATTTACTAACTTTTCCTCTATATGTATGGGGATTAAACTCCAAGATCTCAAAGATTGAAATTGATGATCCTTGCAAGCGGTTGATACATTCTGTTGCATGTATAGTTGTTAGGAATGCAAGTTGGGTTATTTTCTTTCTAAGGGACTGTTTTATTTGCAGCAAAAGTAGTGTAGAAGAATTTTAAAAATATTGGTGTTGATTTTTGGTCTGGTTGCCGCAAACCATTGCTGAACATCCCTGGGGCGAGATATTATTCTGTGCGGACACCGGACAGTCCGGAGACTAATTAGAACGCATCACGTCACTCAATGCCGAGCGGTACCCTAATACTGATGTCGAGTAAAAAAGTAACGTGGCTCGTTATGATTGATCTTCGATGTCATCCAGTGTCCGCACAAAGTAATATTTCCACGAGAGCAGCCTGCCATTAGCTGCCCCCGCCATTGCCCATCCACTATAGCCACATGCAGACTGTTGGTTTTTTCTGGCAACTAATATTTTTGATCTTTTTATCACATTCATTTTATTTAAAGTAAATAAAAAAAATCATATCTATTTATTTTATATATTCAAACAATTTTAAATATTTCAAAATTTTTAAATACATTATATATTTTTTATATTGCATTTCATTTTACTCTTGTAATATTGTTTCAATAATCCAAACGACTTCTAAAATAATTTTCCTCGAAAAAAATTTAAAGAACTTATGTAAATATATTTCATAATATTATAAAATAAATTTCATGCTTGTGATTGTTATTTCATTACTATATTACCCTACTTTCAGGCAAGATGGCTCTTTGGTTTTTTTATTTTATTTTTTTAACATCTTTATATTATAAATTATATTTTTTGTTAGATTTAAATGAGAATTTAACTCTTAAATTCAGAATGAATGAGTTCTTTTGTAATAAAAATTTGATACTTTCAAAATAAATTTTCTTAAATGATGTATTTAAATGATATTTACAAATATAACGCTAATTTATTTGCAGAATATGCATGATTAGTATTTTTTGTATTGTTTCAAAAAATTGAGTGTTAGATTAATAAATAGAAAATATTAGATGCTAGCTATGTAAATATCTTAGATTTAAATATCAACCATACAAAATTTTCTATTTAATTAAATTAATAAACGTTTAATATTATTAGAACAAAAAAATTATTAATTCGACTAAAAATGTGACCATATAATCTACTAAAAGGGAAAAACTCCTTATAAACTATTAAAACAAAAATTAATATGGAAGTACGATTTTCAATCTGTGGTAAATATTTCAGTCTTGCTTGATCTACCTAATGAACTTCTGCAACCATTTGCATCAGATACAAATGCAGCCAAAGCCTGGATCCAATCGAACATTATCGCATTTTAAGATATCGATTTTCGATGCATAGCCGTCGGCAACGAAGTTATCCCTGGGCCTCTATCACAGTTTGTTCTCCCTGCCATGACAAACATTCAGAATGCATTATCATCAGCTGGCCTTCAGAATAAGATAAAAGTGACTACTTCAGTCTCACAGGCAGTTCTTGGTGTTTCTTATCCTCCTTCAGCTGGTGCTTTCTCTTCTGCTTCATAGCCTTTCATGGGACCAATATTGCAGTTCTTTGCAAACAATGGAGCTCTTCTTCTTGTGAACGTGTATGCATATTTTGCTTATGCCGGCGATCCGGCGAATATTCGCCTGGATTATGCTTTGTTCGCTGCCTCGGAACCAGTTGTGATTGATGTTCAGTTCAATTACAGCAACATGTTCGATGCAATTGTTGATTCTGTGTATTATGCAATGGAAAATATTGGCGGTCATGAAGTTGGGATTGTTGTTTCAGAGACTGGATGGCCATCAGATGGCGGGACGGCGACGACGATCGATAATGCGCAAACATACATAACGAAATTAATCAAACATGTTGGTCAGGGGACTCCAAAGAGGCCAGGCTCGTTGGAGACTTACATATTTGCTATGTTTAATGAAAATCAGAAGCCTGCTGGGGTTGAGCAGCATTGGGGACTGTTTTATCCTCAGAAAACGCCGGTTTTTCCGATTATTTTCCCAAAGTAGGAAGGAGAATGATCATCCATATATGTTTAAGTGTAAAGTTATTGAAGTTTAGTATTGTAATCAATCTATAACGCAAAGAGAGGATTGAATTGTCTTTCTGTATTCTATGTATTTGAGAAGAGTAGTAGAAATTTGATGATCACTCTTTTGACTTGTTGAACTTCACGTCACAATGAGCTCAATGTATAGGGAAGAATGCCTTCCTGGTTGAGCTTTTGATTGCAAACATTACAGTGTATCCAATTATATCTGTTTGTTATAAAGGACAACCCAAACTATAGGGATTATAATCTGGCAATGTAAACTTATTAAATATTTAATATAAAATGTAAGGGAGACAATCCAACTTCAAGTTGAAAATGTGAATTGCTCTCAATCTCTTGGAACTGAACAGGAAACCGAAGCCTCGCCTACCTGGCCGATCCTGTCTACCCTAACGATCGGCTTCAACATCCAACCCGCATCTGCGATCTCCACCCGACTTCGATGCCCACAGCTTACTACTTTATTTTTCAGACTGTAGTCATAATTTTTATTTGGCTACTACTTTTTCATTGCTTTTAAAAAATCTTTATACTAAAAAGTTATTTTCTAAAATAGCTTTAAAAAGTTATCTTTATACTATTATCACATTACTTTTCTGAAGTTTTTTATGATGGAAAGCTATTTTCTTTTAACTAAGGTTTCTTTTGGGATAGCATATGGCCATTATTTTTTCGTTATTTTTAAGGAATTTTTATACTTAAAAGTTGTTTTAAAAATCAGCATGAAAATTTATTTTTTTTAAAACTACAATTAGACTCATATACGACCAAAAAAATTAGTTTTTCGCAGCAATTCATTGTAGCTGTTAAAACCACCAAAAATTTGTAAATAAGATCATTATCAGCCTATAGTAACAGTCATTCTAGCTGCAAATTTATAGTTTTGTGGTGGTTAAAATCGTTGCCATAACCAGCACTTCTTGCAATTCACCCCAGCAATCTGAAAACCGATGTGAAATATCATTGCAGCACATTGCTATCACGGAGGTCTTACAGCAATTTTCACACCACTGCAAGAAAATTTGTTGCGGTTAAAACCATCAAAAAAGATTATTTTTTGTGCCGCAATGGCCCTGTTTTTTTTGTAGTGATAATACTAAATGAATATCATGTTGGATAGTCAAAAAGTTATCAATAATTAAATTGAGCATCATTGAATAAAAACGTTTAAAATAGACATGTGGCAAAATAAGGAATGATATACTAAAAATAATTATATTAAAAAGATGATAGAAACAGCATATTATTGAATATTAGATAGTAGAAAATATCTTTATTTGTTTAATCTGCAGCATATATTGAATATTAGATTGCAGAAGACACCTTTATTAGTGTTTGGTACATTACTTTCTCCTCGCTTTATCTAAAGCAATAAGCCAAAAACTGCTATCAAAATCGCTAGTGGGGAAGAAGAAAGTTTCTTGCCATTGGAAAGTACTTTTTAGAAAGCAGCTTTCCTACTGTATGAGATGCCCTTCTAGCTTTTAAGAAATTCTTAAGAACCATGTTGTTGTTTTTTCCTGTATGTGTTGTCAAATAATTTTCATGATTATTAGTAGTTTTATATGTCAGAAGTATTGAATTTCTGGTAAATATTGTAGGGAAAAATGCCTTCGATAAAAGAAAGGAAGCACCACTTTGTATTGGACAAAATAATTGATATTCTTTTCATGCGCCATCAACACCATATTATTGACAAGTGAGAATAATTTTGTACCACGTCACCGGTGCCTAGAGGTACACAACAAAAAAAATGATGTGGCGCGTTCTCATTTGCCTTTGGATGCCGTTCGTGACCACACAGAATAATTTTTCCAAAGTTGGGTGAACTTTGCTTGAGCGTCCATGAACAAATTCCTCTAGTCGGCTTCTCGAGTCAAGTTTGTCGTAATTGTGATAAAATCGCTGGAATTTTGGCGATTTCACTGTAGTTTAAGTGAGTTCATGATGACTTTGATGAGTCTTATATGATGCTAATGAGTTAAGAGTTTTTTAACAAAAAAATTATTTTAAAAATAGAAAAAAAATTGTCTTAAATGAAGCCTTAGTCAGTTGAAATACTCGTATTTTCATTTCTTAGTTTTTTTGTGATGCAGTTTGAGTTCTTGTGGGAATAGATTTTTGGGTTTAATTTTGATTGTTAAATTTTTCGTTAGACATTATATATTATCTTCTTGGTTGGAGAATTGCATATTTGCGGGAACACTGTAGCTAAATGTTTATTTGTTTTACTATTTAGTTTTGACTGTATTTGTGTTTCATTTTGAATTCTTTTTTTGCCTATATCTCCCTTCTTAGATTTTCTTAAAAGGCTATTATTATTGGGTGAAAAATGCATTTAGTTTTATTTATTTGAGTCATTTCGAACCAAATCATGCATCTTAAGGGCTATATGATTTGCTGAAAAAGGAATATTAGAGTAAAGAATGTATTGTATTTGACATATTTGAAGTTGTTTAGAATAGTGTAAAATAGATGTAAGTGATTACTTTTTTTATCTGTGTTAAAATTAAATGAATGTAGTGTAATGTAGATGGCCGTAACGACATGTGAAAGGGAGGAAATGACAACACCCAGCAAATGTTTACGATGAATACAAGTGATGATGTGTGGCAGCAGTAAGTGGTGAACCATTAGCAGTGGTCGACTGTGAGTGCTAGCAGCCACTATAGGCAGTGGGAGATGACGAGTAGTCTGGGTGGTGGATTGGCTGGCGAAGTTAGCTTGCATGTATTTTATAATTCGATAAAAAATAGACAAGTTTAGAATATATATAAAAAATAAACTACATAGTAAAAAAAAGTTATTCTACACACCAAACTAAACGACAAAATTTTTAAATCCTTTATATTTTGAATACTTTGCATTCCTTTTTTCATAAAATCAAATAACCCCTTAGCCAAATTATTTTCTTCCCCTAGATTTCATAGCAATAACAAAGAGATAATATATATCATGCAAATTAAATTGGTTGAGGAGAATATTTAGTCATAATGATGAAAGATCTGAAGTTTCATGATGCTTTATTAGGTTGTGTTTGGGAGAACTTTTTTACTACTTTAAGTTACATTAAGAAAGTCGTCCCAAGCGAAATCTTAATCAATTTTCTTAATTTTCATTGTCTTAAGAGTAATTAATTCTATAGGTGCTTCAATGAAGTTAATGTTGCTGCTGAGATTAATTATGATCCTTTTCTCTTTGAAATGCTTAAGTTTGAAAAGAAGCTTTCCATAATGCGAAGGCCTTTATATCCCTTTATCTAATCCAAACGCATGCATTGATGTGATTACTAAGACATTTTTATTAATACTCAGTTAGTGGAAGATTTGTATCAGTTGTATAAGACTGCCACCACATTCTCCTTATAAGAAGGCTTAGCAATGAATCAAAAGCTTTACTATTTGCCTTCAATTTTTTGAAAGCATTTGAATAAAATAATTGAATCAGAATAAGATTTTAATCATTGGATTTGTTTTAAGATAAGTAGGATATAAAAATTAATATCTTAATCAAATAATATATTTGTTATATCAAATTTGAATCAGGCTGTCTATTTCCCCTATGATTACTCAATTGATGCTTATATAACAGATTCAAATTGGCATTGAAGTAGGAGTGTCTTCTTCAAGTGCATCCTAAGTATCCTGCTTGTGATGCTGGGCTTATCAGTATTTGAAGTTAACTATCCTCTCTCTCTCTCTCTCTCTCTCTCTCTCTCTCTCTCTCTCTTGATTGTTTTTTTTTTTTTCAGAACGGGGATATCTACCCGCTGCCACCCCCGTAGAGAAGGCGTTTGGCTGAGTAACTAATCGTTCGGCGGGCATAACGGCAACCAACCCCATAGGTGTCAGACCACGCACTTATTTTCTTCCCACCTAAGGAGTCACAGTGCTTGAGAGAGGAAACGAATGTCGGTTGGGAGGTTCCCATTCACGCTCAACCATGCTCGCCCACCAGCCCAGCAAAGCCCGATGGGGTATTGGCATGCTTTGAGTTCTTCTATTAATTATTTAAAAACTTGGTTTGTGTTCTTTATTTCAGTTAATAGCTCGTGCATTTAAAAAGAAAAAAAAGCTGCCTGTCTCTGTACTGCAACTAAACAAGTTTTTTTTTTTTTGGGAAACAACTAAACAAGTTCTATTGTAAACAACTTTGTATGATAAAAGGTTTGCAGTTAGCAACAACTTTAAGCTTTGTTTTGACATATTCAAAATGAGAATGCTTCAGTAGACAATATAATATATAATATAACTTTCTAAAATAATTTTTTAGTAAAAAAAATTTTAAATTAAAAACTTTGTACTAAAGAGCTTGTTCAGAAAAGCAGTAAAAAAGCCGTCCCAAAGGAAGCTCGAGCCTACACCTCTAACCTATGCTCCCAACAACCTATTTAGAATTATATCCGCTCTAATTACCATGATTGTAAACTGTACCTTAACCGGCATATCAGTGGAACAATTATTTTGTGCGGAAGAGGAACCCATCCTGATGCTTAAGCCCACTGCTCGGTATAAATGACGTGGCTCATTCTGATTGATATCTGAATATAGAGCTGCGTTTCACGTCCGCACAATAATCTCTCCTATCAGTGACCATTTTAGCTGTGTAATTTCACTTTGAAAACCTTCCCTTGGTTCTGATAGAAACTATTCAGATTAGATTATATGGCTCCCAGCTGTCCAAGTTAGATTTGCAGGGCAGAGTAAGTAATTCAGTACTGTAATTATCAAAATAATTGAAGAGAATCAGAATCCACTCTTTTTTTATATCACAATGGCCTACCATCAAAGTTTACCATCTAAATCAGCTCCTATTCGATGTATGATTATGAGCTGATGGATTTCCAACTCAGCATTATTATTTAAGTGGCCATAGCCTTTGCGTGTAGAACAGGGCAAATGGAAAGACACTAAGGGGCTGATTGGCTAGAAATACTGGAGTGTTTTGCAAGTTTGTTTTCCCAAGCATTCCAACTTTATTAGTGTTTGGTTAATTACAGGAAATGCAAACAAAAATTTTCCTTTCATTTGGAAGATGCCCATATCCAATGCTAAGGTTACTCACAATTCTTCTAAACAAGACCAAAAATGACAAAAACTGCCAACTTCTGAAGAATAGGCCGTAAATCAGGAGACATAATTTTGTGCGGACACAAAATCAGAGCGCGCCACAGAATAATTTTTCGCAAACCAGAAAGTAGCATCGCAACATTCACATAGCGAAACTAGAGAACAAAAAAGGATAAGAGAGATGGAGAAAAAGTCATTTGAAGCTGAGCTTGTAAATCAAATCAAGAAGTTCATCTTTATACTTCCATTTTCTGCTTTTATGTCTAATAGCAAATCAGATTTTCCCATTGAATATATTCTATAGGGATTAAACCCTCTAATAACAACTTTTCTAGTAAACAAAGCAAATTTGATTGATCTAACAAACCCAAAGAGAGTTAGAAAAAAAAAAAAAGCAAAGAGTAGATACTTTTATAAGAAATCTGTTAACTCTCTGTAGGAAGAGGCATAAAGATGTGTTGTGTGTAAGTTATCAGTGGCATTGAAAGTATGAGGGAAGTACCAAGCACCATCCTTAATGAATTGATAAACAATGACATCTTTGTTGTAGTTAAACAATAAAAACTTAATTATCATAGAGATTAATCAGTTATTATCATTTATGTAGGAGTCAAGGAAAGGCAGATTTCTTGATTAACTTCATGTTGGAGCCAATTATGAATTTTGAGTACAACTTTTTTTATTGCGGGCAGGTGGGGATTCGAGCGCGGATCAGCGGACAGGAAGTTCTTCCTTCAACTAATGAGCCGCAACTCGATCATACGCTCATTTTGAATAGCTCTAGTTAAACTTGTTTTTCTTTTGATAAAAAGAGATGGGATCTATATAAGTTCCTCCTCTAAGTGAAATTCAATGGGTAGAGATCATATCTTTACCCGTAGACTCCCCAAGTGTCGAGATCAATAAAGAGTTCAATTCTATATGAACGACTCATTTTCAAATGATATCGGCAGCGTGCACAAATATTCAATTTTTAACTTTTTTTTTTTAATTTAATGCATAACAATTCTCACATTGAACCCAATAAATGCTTGCATTTTGTATTTATATTGAAATCATTAAATCTTTTATCTTATGTTGAAATAATTGATACTAGTTTTGATGCTAGAATTTTTTGTTTTCAATACTGCTTAAACTTTTCATACAAATAAAACTAGAAATGTAACTGTCGATACCACTTTAAATGTCACTCTTAAGAATGATTTCAAAACGAAGATAACTATTAATGCAACTATTAGTGTGATTATTCAATTAGATTGATTATCATACATAGTATAATAATAGTAGTAATTAGTAATTACTACCATTATATCTATTATTTAAATAACTAGGAATCACGCAAAGAAGAACTACCATTGTCAATATCAAAATTCCAATTTTTAATATCAAAATATACAAAATAAGTGTCACCGTTACTATTTCTAACTAAATTAGGAGTAAAATCCAAAACACTGCAAATATGATTCTTGCATATCATTAATAATTTTGGAAAAAGCATATAACAAATTAGTTGAAATTAAAAAAGAAGGCTAATGCAATTTCATACAAAAACTTTTAAATGTTATAAACAGATATAAAAATTTAAGTGTTCTAAGAATTTCATGATGAAAGCATTTCAATTGCCCCAAAAATACTTTGAGGCCATTGATATTAGCTGCACCCGAATAGCCTTTAAGACAGCAAATTATTCTTTGCTTCTGTGCGGACGCTGAATATTGTATAGAGACTAACTAAAATATGTCACATCACCCCTGCTTGGTACCGCACTCGATACCATGCTCGGTATGACACATTCTGACTGGTCTCCGGACGATGAATTGCGTTCGGAGTCTACACAAAATAATTTCTCATAAGACATGCAGAGATAAAATTATAAGGTGCTGGTTAAGACGAGCAAATTATTAGCTGTTCAACCTCTTAATAAGCCACAAGCAGCTAAAAATTTCTTGAAGTAGAGAATTGCAGATAAGAAGAACTAGGCATCTATGATCCATGTAGTTAACTACAAACTTTTTTTTCAAGCATGTCTTCCATTGCACCCAAGTTACGAAGGTAGTTTGCTGAACAAACAACATTCATTGACTAGAAGAAACTTAAAAGATGCATGATCTGGCTTTCTATACAAGGAAATTACACCACTACACATTCAAAGAGAAAGCTTTTTTAGGCCTTGATAGAGCGCTTCTACTTCCCAACAAAGAAGTATTCTAACGAGGTTGCTGAATGATGCGGCGAGGGCTGAACCTGGGGTTTGTAACCTGGGCAGGCTTATCCTTATACCTTGTTGGATCCACGACAGGCTTAACAACTCCACTCTTGGGAGATTTCAAGCTTAGGTTCCTGATGAGTGCTTCAGTGTCCTCAAAACCTGCAAATCAATCAGTTTAAAGTTCTACTAGAAACAAAAATGAAAAATGATTGAAGAAGGCTTGACGGAGCTGCTTACCAGACTTGACATTCTTCTTCAGTGTAGTACGACCCAGCTCGTTTTCAACTTCAGCCGCCTCCATGAAAGCTTCCTGCTCCTCAAGCTCTGCTTCAAAATGGGAGAATTCTTCTGCAATGCCAAGATCAAATGAGTCTGGAAGCAGATTGGCAATGTCATCTTCTTCATCATCGCCATCGAAAGTTTCTTGCTCCTGGTGCTGACGGAACCAGTGATCGCGGAACCATGAATTGGTCTTCACCAATTCCCACCACTCAGGCGAGAAGTCCTCCACACGCTGAAATGCTGCAGGGATGAAAAGTGGGGCATTTGGATTTAGGGAAGACCTTGCTACTCTTGATGCAACTGCCATGGTGCTCATCTCACTTCACTCCGTTCTGAAAAGTTAACAAGCAACATAATTTCTTCAGAATGTCACTCAGAATTTGTGAATTTCTCTTAATGAAAATAGAATTCTACTAGAGCATATCCAAATCAAAGAAATAGAAGCCATTAGCAAATAATAGTCAACATAACAATCTTAAAAATCAAGGGAATGATGCAGAAGACTCATGGCGGAACCAACTTTACTTTTGAAGGTGAACAAAACTGGTGGTAGGCCTTCAAAGAAGCACATGTGACGGGGGGCTTTTAGTGGGTCACATGGGAGGTGGAGTCCATGCAGTAGTAGTCTAAAAGAAACAATTAGTGATTGGGCTTCCACGAATTGATTCTGGATTGGATGCAGGCAAAACTCTTCAAGATAGGGCAAAAAAACTTATTTAAAGGGGACAAATTTTTGAAATTGCCCTCCCTTATAAGTAAAACTCAATTTTGAGGGTGAGAAGACCGACTACAACCTCTTAAGGTGATTAAGAAGCAATCTAGCTCTTCCAATACAAACAACCATATCGCAGATAACAATTACGCCTAGTTCAGAAAGTTGCCCCGTGAAATCTATATCCCACCCACAAATCGATAACTTGTGAATTGACGCACAGAGCCCTAAGTTCTTGATACAACGACGGCAACTCAAAATATAGATGGAAAACAAATACAACATAACCAAAAAAAAAAAAAAGTTTAATATCTGAATCATCAACATCGCAGATCAGACATAATAGTACGCCCAAAAAAATAGATTTTAAGAAAGAAAAATATTAAAATTAAAGTTCAGACAAACGAGGCAAAGATATATAATACATGGAGGACGAGGAGGACCGAGCCTAATTGTGCCGTTGGGACCATCAATTCCGATTCAATACCTACTTCTATCCATGTATGAAGTCAAATGCTTCTACTAGAAGTCGACTCAACAACAAAAGAGTATCGCACCATAACAGCACTGAAGAGAAAAAAAACACATAAAGCTCATATTTATCGAGTCGCTACCCAAAAAAAAATAGGATATTAAACTCGCCCACTTCCTATGCCTGATCATCTCAGAACAAAACGAATTACCCAGCCACAGAAACCCTTCATATCCTAAAACATGTAAAAACAGAAATCGGTTTAATAATACATACTGAAATCAGTTCATCACAAAATTCCAGAATCTACCAAAATCGAACGCTGGAAATATCAGATCACTCCATTTCAAGTCACATCCAAAGTAGTAAAAACCCTCAAAATTGAAATCAAGTAATTTTTCCAACAGTTTAAGATCATAGAAACTCAACAAACGCCCAATCATCTCCATCGTACGATCTACTCAGACGATCTACTAATTTCGCGAAAAGGCCGGTCGGATCATTTAGATCTGCATAACTCCAGCAAAATAACGCAGATCCTTAATAATTTCAACCAAATCGATGCGCAGGACCATAGATCCATACAAAAAATAAAGATCTGCCACGATCCATCACGAAGAAATTAATCCTTAAGCCGATCGAGCAAAAAATTTTTTACCTAATCGAGAGTAAAAAAACGATCATATCGTCCAGATCAACCAATAGCATCTGTCCAATAGATATATGCGTCAATTACAGTCGACAGGGAAAGGCAAAGTAATCTGTTTACCTCGAAATTTTCTCAAGGAATATCTACGCCGTACTGGAAATCTTGTGCCGAACGATAGCGCCTGAGCTGCGCCTGTGGGTAGGGAGCCCTCCTCTATTTATAGGAGAGGAAGAGCCTATCTTGGCTTTCAGGTTCGGCCTCCGAGTCTTACGTTCGGGAAGCAGGTAAGGACGACCGGCTGGCCGACGACTGACCGGCTCGTAGCCAGTAAACGGTGGCTAGTCGTCGCGTTTTACCGGATGAGTTGGGTTGAGGGGCTTTTTTTTTAGCAGGTATTTACCTCGTGTCACTTCAAAAGAGTGTTAGATAGCGTAACTGATTTATTGGCGAAACTTAGGGAGCCCATTCATCGGCATTGGGCCCACACTTATTTTGCTCCGCTGAAGAGGTGAGGCCGTAGTAGAAGAGATTCGAACCTAGTATTGAGAGTTCCTAACTGTGCTCACCCTCCAACCAGACTAAGGTTTTGTTTCTGACGACTTTCTTACTGCTTCTTAAAACAACTTTTCAGTACAAAAATTAAAATCTTTGTACTAGACAGCTGCTTTAAGAAGCAGAAAGAAAGCCGTCCCAAACGAAGCCTAAGTCTCGATGGGTCAGCCAATTTTTTAAAAGGAGCACTTGGCATGGCAGGTTTAGCTAGAAGAGCACGAACTTGATGAAATATAAGAAAGAGCAAATTCACCATATAATTCGCGTATTAAAAGAATGCACCAATCATATTTGTGCATTCTATGAATGCACCAGACAGTTCAATGCATTCCAAAAATGCGCCAAACATATTAGTGCATTCTATAGAATGCGCAGACCTACTGAACACATTCAAGTTGTCGAAACAGAACATTTTGAGATCATGAAAAATACGTCGCATATTTCGACGTATTCTTCAATGCGCTGAAACTTCTAATGCATTCAACCAACACGCTGTGTCTTTCAGCATCTTCGCTCCTAAAATTTTGTACCCCCCGCTAAATCTTACTAATTGTGTGCTCCTTCCTAAAAATTAGCCTTCTCGTTCGACCAGCTGTAATTATTTAGAAAAAAAAATAATGTTAAGATGTGTTGCTTAAAAAATAATTATGATGAATTTTAAATTTTGTATAATATATAAATAATTTTTGTTAAATTTATTTAAAACTAGATATAGGAATTTTTAAATTAAAATCCAAAATTTTCAATTATTTATAAAAATAAATATCAAGTTTTTTTACTAGGAAATCCGAAATTGTATAGTTATTTTTAAAAAAATTTAATTCAAATCCAAAAATTTTCAAATATTTATGTAATTTTTTTTTCCTAATACATTTCTCATATTTCATCCTAAACTTTAAATAATTAAAATTTTAGACATTCTAAACAGTAAAGATATAATCTAAGAAAACTTTTTTTACTTTTAACCATATTAAATCTTTAATCACGCATTTACCATATAAATATTATTATTTATGATTTCAGATAATAAGAAGATGCAAAGAAATTAGTCAAACTTTAGAACAGAGGCGTCCAAATGATTTTTTGGGTCGGGTTTGTGTTGAATCCTAAACGGATTTGACTTAAATTGATCAAACTCAAACTCGGCCCAATTAGACAAACATGTCAGAAATTTGGACCTAGACTAGACATGCCAAGTTACCAGGTTGACATGACCCAACAAAAAAACGATAGGTGCGAGATCACGACACGCAAGTGGAGAACGACCGCATGCAGGATTGGGCCAGCGCGAGCTAGACAACAGGTGACGGAGGGTGTGGGAGGGAGTGAAAGATTGTCACGACCCGACCCGACGGGGACGGATCCCGCCCGAGCCGGATCGCGACGAGAGACCAGAACAGATATCAGATTTCAGATTTGAGCTCATTTCAGATTTCCCAGACACTAACTGAATCTCATAGGATCCAGGCCCCTTATAGCTCCCTTTTTATAGCTTATACACATAGCATTTCAATTCAGAAGAAATCCGGGCAATTCAGAAATCAGACAAAAATCGGGCAGCACAACGGCAGTAGACAGAATTTACACAAAATTTCCTGCAAAGAAAATTTACCAAATTCGCACAGAATATAGATAATCACATTCCAGAACATTTATTCTACTGCACAGACAATTTACAATTTCACAGAAAAATGTAGTCTACGAAAAACTCCGCCGAATCAAAAATACCCGGACAAAAATCTTCGGAAAATAACCAAAATGTGCACACTCGGCACGTCAACAATATACAGAAAGTTACGCGGTAAAAACTGAACCGATCAAAAGATACAGACGAAAAACAGTAACGGAAACGAAATCCGGACAGAAAATACCGCCAAACGCGACGGTTCTGAAAATTGAGAAAGGCGGAATGTGCCTTACCTTGCGTACAGCAAAATCCTGAACAGTCACTTCGGACGAAAACGGCTCCGCGTCGTCCGAAAATCAACTTTTGCCAAAATGCCCTCGACTTTCTCTCTCCTCAGATATTTTTGTTTTTTATTTTGATTTTTCTCTCTCTTCAAAACGACTGAAATCAGCTTTATAATACACAGATCGGCCCGGCCGATCGCCAGATCGTCCCAGGACGATCAGACCAAAAATCGATCGTCCCGACCGTCCTGGACGGTTCCCAGAACTATTCTCAGGCCGATATTTTCTACAGTGCCGATCGGCCTGGACGATGTCCAAATCGGCCTGGACGATGTGTACAGAAAATCACCTGAAGCAAAACTGGGCACATTCTGGAGCAAAATTTCCACTGATCGTCCCAGGACGATCCAGATCGTCCTGGATGATCCTGGAGCAGATTTTTGATATTACAAATATTGTGGGCAATTGGGCGAGGGCCGGATTGTGCATGTGGGAGCAAGACTATGGGTGGGCCGCATGCACGCCTTCGAGACTACGAGTGCAAGCGCCACAAGCGCGATGTCCAAAGCGGACTTGGGTCAAACCAAGTCAAAATCAAGTTAGCAAGTTGACTCGGACCTAACCTGATTTTACAAACGGGTCAAAATTTGGAACCCAAGTCCAACCCATCTGTTAAACGGGTTGACATGAACCCAAATTTTTTAAGTCGGGTTGTTGGGTTGAGTTATTAATTAAAGTAATAAAGTAAATGAGCATCAAATAGAGAATACACCGGGACACTGTGTAAGCGTCATCAGCCTCAAGCTTTATCATTTTGAATTTGATGATGATAAGCATATAATTAAATATTCTATTTATGTATATATACTAAGCGTTTCACAAGCATTAGATCCATAGTTATTCAAGTCAACATGCTTTATGGATTACATAGCGTGCACATCTACTTCCATGCTAACATGATCATGAAAAAGCATATTAAATGGATCAAGAGAGGTGCATTAGTGCTTTAGATGCATGCTTTGAGGTTTTATAAGATTAAGCGTGTTATAAACTTTCATAGGTGATATATCAAAAAAAAAATTATCTTCATAGGACACGAATTTCAAGATAAAATTGAGTTGAAAGCTTCGGAAATTAAATTTGGGAACATCTAAACTCCAAATTCAGCAAACTTAATAGTTGAATTGAACCTCTTGAAAAGACGAACCTAAAGACACCAAATTCGACTCAATCCGAGCCCAAATGGGACGAAATGCATTTGGAAGGTTTAAACTATAAATTGGATGGCCAAATAGTTTCCAAACATGGCATGCTTATAGCCAAATCAAGCGGCTCGACGAGACAAATCCAATGAACCTAATATCATTGAATTATGATATCATTAAGACATTCAAATGATTAGTAAACGATCCATAATCAAGGGATAAATATCGGTCGTCCATTCAAACCACTCCCAACATATCATTAATCTCTGTCATATTTACTGGTCATGCAGCTCTAAGAAAACTATAAATAGACCCCTCATTTTTCATTGAAAGGAGACCCAAGTAAGAAAGAAAAGGATGAGAGAGAAAAAAGAGTTTCTTGCCACCAAACTCCTCGACCATCGTCGAATCACAAACTGATGCCAGACTTTTGCCCTGTTGTCGATTGATGTTGTACTTCTACCGAACCATCGACTATGATCCTTCCAATCTCTGTCGCTAGATAATAGCCTTTCTAACCTCATTCAACCATCGACTACGTCCTTTTGACCTCCATCGTCAGACAATGGTCTTTTTGACCACTATAGCTCACCAACTATGGTTCTTCTGACCTCAATCTCTATACTATGATTTTGTTGACCTCCATCGCTAGACAACGATCTTTTTGACCTTCATCGCCTGCCAAATACAGTCCTTCCGACCTCCATAGTGAGACAATGGTCTTTCTTACCACTGTCGTCTTCTGACTACGAACCTTCCGACCTCAGTTGCCAGACTATGGTCCTTCCAACCTCCATCGCCAAACTAAGATCTTTTCGACCTATGTCGTCTGCCGACTAAGGCCCTTTTGACTATCGTCACCCAACCACAATCTTTTTAACCTCTGTCGCCCACCGACTATGGTCCTATCGACCAAAAGAACATGTCAATATTGATTCTTCCAATTTCCACCATGTAATGCATTCAATATGATGCATGTTTGCTACATCAAACCAAGGCCTTCCCCCCAGGGAAGTGACTCATTTGTAAACAATTGCAAACACTAGTGGATTCATTCAAAAAAAAAAAAAATATTGGATTCATTCAAACGGGTCTTGGCCTCATTGTTTTTCCCTCTTTTTAGGGTTTCCACATAAAAACTCTAGTGTCTCTTATAAATATTACACATTTTTCTTTATCTAATTGTGTGATGGATCTTCATACAAAACTAAGACATTAAACTTAATATTTCTTTATCGCAGTAAATATTCCAGGATGCAACATGTATTTAATTTGTTAATTTGGTTTGATTTGCTCATATTCCAATTTTTACTCTAATGCATTAAGGAATAATATAAGAAAATATATTTTTAAATCAAAATAATAAAAAATGCTATTTGAAATCTATTTTGTTGCTGCCAAAATTATTTTTATTTAATACGTTTTACATCTTTTAATTTTTTCTTAAATTGAAAATTGTTGTGAACTGTCATTTTACTGTCAATATCTATTTGATTGAGCTCAATGTTATTTTATCAAAATTAGTAAGTAAAATCTATTTTTATTTTAACTTAGTTTGTATGTATTAAAATTATTTAAATTTCATATGAAAATTTCCTCACCAAAATCTTGTTCTACTCTATAAGGTTTCGTTTGAGATAACTTTTTTTATTGATTTTTAAAATAAATTTTTAGTGGAAAATTTTTTTGAACTAAAAATTTTGTTCTAAAAAAACTCATTTAAAAATCAATAAGAAAGTTATTCAAAACGAACAGAAACATCACAATGTATACTTATGAACATTTTGTATTCTTGGAACCATTGCCTCTTCCACCTCCTCACTAGTTTATAGAGCAAAGTAGACTTAAGTGACATTTTTAAATATACAAAGATCAAATAAGGAGATTGAACAAAATTTCAAGAGAAACATAAATGTTTTATTTATAGACTTAAATGTTTTAATATGTAAGGTGACATCTTAATCATATATTTGTCATCATTAAAGAACATTAAAATAAAAGCAGCTTTATTTTCTCTTAGGATGACCACTTTTTAGAAACAACAAACATTATCGAGAAAAATTTTATCACTAATTAGGTTTCGTTTGGGACGGATTTCTTACTGCTTCTTAAAGCAGCTTTCTAATACAATTAATTTTAAATTTTGAACTAGAAAGCTGCTTTAAGAAGCAGTAAGAAAACCGTCCCAAACTAAACCTAAGATTTCGTTTGGAATGGCTTTATTATTATTTTTTAAAGCAGCCTTCTCGTCAAAAAATTAATTTTTTTGTACTAAACATTGCTTTAAGAAGCAACAAAAAACTCATCACAAACAAAGCCTAAAACGAAATTTTAGTACAAAATTTAAAAAAAAATGTATTATGCATATATGAAATGGAATAAAGATGGATCAATCTACTTATGGATGTAATCACAACATCACTATGGTCGATCCATCAAACACGAGATCAAAAGTGAATTACGAGTTGGACCAATCTGCGAACCGAGCAAGCTAATAACTTAACATTACCTTTCAAATGCTTTCTAACATTAGAAAAACGTTGCTTGTCAGGTGGTTAAGGATGTTTTGTTTTCTCTTGATTTAATCGTCCGTTGAGGTTTTTCTCTTATATATGTCCCAACTCTCAAAACTCCTATCTGATCAAGCGGCAGGACAGGGGCAAAGACAAGCCAAATTGTTAATGAACCTCAATTATGATAGATAAGAACTCATATTATTAAATAATATTTTAATTTGATGAGTTATAAACTAAATAAATCAATTTATAACCAACTAGTTGTAAAATTCAATTTAACCTCATCAACAAATATGACTAAATAAGCTTTTTGACATCACAATTGAAAGAGTCTTAATTGCTACAGATTATAATACATTTTTTATGCTTAGTTTGGGATCATTTGAGATTGCTTTTTTACTGCTTTCTACAACTATATATATTTTAAATAGTGATAAAAAAGTTGCCCCCAACAAAGCCTTAGAGCATCTCCAACTGAAAAAGTTATTTTCCACTCTAAAATGCAATAAGGGACATATCAAACTAGGGGTGTCAATTTCGGGTCACGGGTCGGATTCAGGTCGAACCAAAAACTGACCCGGCACTATTCGGGTCAACCCGAACCCGTTTTTGAAAACGGGTCAGTTTTCCTGACCCGAACCCGACCCGCTTTGGGTCCGGGTCAACCTGACACAACCCGAATGACCCGTTTCCAACAAAAAATTACTAATTTTTGGGTAAAAAACGGGTCTATCTCCTCTTTTTCGGGTAAAAAAAGGGTCAATCTCGGGTTGTCGGGTCAAAATCGGGTTTCCGGGTCTAAAAGGGTCAATTTCGGGTCAAAGGGTTAACCCGAACCAGACTCGATTTTTCAAACGGGTCGAAATGTTGAACCCGAACCCGACCAGTTTCGGATTCGGGTTGACCCTAATCCGAAATTTTCGGGTCGAGTTCGAGTCGGATTTTCGTGTCGTGACAAATATTGACACCCCTATATCAAACATTAAATCATATTCAATCGAACTCTATTTCTAACAGCAGAAGAATATTATGAGTATATTATTTCTTTATTTTTTTTTCTAAAAAAATACGTTCATGAACAATATTCAAATTGTAAAAATGTCTTTCCAAATATCATTTGGTTGGATGTTCACACAAATTACAAACGCTCGAATAGCATTTCGTTGGAGATGCTCTTCATTTGGAACGACTTTCTTATAGCTTTTTAAAAAAACTTTTTAATATAAAAATTTTTTAAACTAAAAAAATTTATATAAAATTTTACTTTTAAAAAATAATAAAAAATTTATCCCAAATAAAATCTTATCTATACATAATTACTCATTTACCAAACGCAATTATTATCCAAATATCAGTAAATCACAATAGTATCACCATAATCATTTCGCAACCCTCCATTTGTACTATCTTTTACCACCCCACGTTAGAACGTGTTCTCTGCACCGATCATATAAATATGTCATGCTTCCTAAATGGACGGTGGATGATTGATGACATGTGTTCGCATACGTTCCCCCGCATGTGAACGTCATTATCAAGTAGGCCAGCATTCGTATAGCGGTGGGCACTGACGTGTGCAGCTTTGATTATACAACTACTAAAGCCGGCAAGCAAGACCTGATCTCTGCGACAATGAGAACCGCGTTCGCATGCGAGACTTTTTATTACAGCATCTGCCGTCCATTTTCATTTTCATATAAGAATGGACGGTCACTGGTCATCCACGCACATAGGTTTATTTTGTTGTATTC
Source organism: Dendrobium catenatum (assembly GCF_001605985.2). Taxonomy (NCBI): domain Eukaryota; kingdom Viridiplantae; phylum Streptophyta; class Magnoliopsida; order Asparagales; family Orchidaceae; genus Dendrobium; species Dendrobium catenatum. Next base: position 261,129 of record NW_021319545.1, on the reverse strand, counting down.
ATGGAATTTTAATGGGGTAACTCCTTGAGCAATAGCATAAAATAACGTCATATTATAATTTAAATAATTTAATTATTGAAAAAGCCATGCGTGGTATTGTTTAAACCCGGCTGCTGTGCTGTGGTTTCTCAACTGGCTAAGGGCATCTCCAATGGATCTGCAAACGATTGTTTGCCGCGCTTGACATCGCTCCAGTGGAGCGTTATTTTCTACGGCAAACGGTCGCCAGTGAACAGTGCCTGTTCACCCGCAATTTGCTTTTTTAATGATTAAAAATATGTAAAATGAAATATGGAGAAGAATATACTAGGAATATTCTTTTTTTGGTGTTAGAAAATGGAGTTCGGTTGGAGACAAGTTACTGCATTTTGATGTATTACTGCATTTTGGAGTGAAAAATGAGTTTTTCGGTTGGAGATGCCCTAATGGATCGATTTTATGTATAAGGCTTTTTGGAGGAGAGATTATTAGGTGCGGAGTGCGGATAAGGAAAATCGTCCGCACACAAGTATAGGGTACCCAGCTAGGTACCGCTGGGTTACCTATCTGGGTACCCAATGCTTGTGCGTATAGTGCACACTCCGCACCTAATAATTTTTCTTTTTTGAGACGGCTTTTTAGCTGTTTCTTAAAATTATTTTTTGGTACAAAAATTTTAATTTTTATACTGAAAAGTTATTTTAAGAAACAGAAAGAAAGTTATATCAAATAAGACCTGAAATTACAACATAAATTTTATGGGGCTAGTTGAAATAGCTTTCTATATAATTATATATAAATACAATAATTTAATCTTCTATTTAATATGAGAAGACGAGGTTACAATAATAAGCTCGGGTGCTCATAAGGGAGCAATCTAAAGTATAATAATGACGTTAGATGTTAGTAGTTATGCAATAATATTGGATAGCGAAAGTCGGACAATATTGGCGGCAATTACTAGTGGTAGTCATGGATAATGGCTATTATGAAGTACAATTAATAGAGTTCTTTAACTCTGAGCTCTCAATCCCCTCTTATATAGGAAATAGTGATTTATTTGAGTCCTTGACGCCTTCGTTCCGCCTCTTCACGCACGCGACAGTAAACAAGCAGCTGCAGCCAGACTATTGTATTGAGTTTTTCCACCCTAAAAAAAAGGTTGGATTCACCCATATAATTGCAGCTTAACAGAATTCAAAGTATTTTATTGAATAGTTTATATTAATCCCTTTGATCATAGAGCATTTATTTAGTATTTAAGTTCTTTAATGACCACATAATTGAATGATCTTAGCCTCGTCAGATTAATCTGAGCCCCTCGATTAAGCTATAAGCACGAAAGATTTGAGTAACATTTGCTTCTTTAATTAATGTCTTGAAGCTTCTAAGTATGCTTCAAGTGCTTGATGGGTTCATTTAGACACATATAAGATTACTTGTGATGTCAAATGATTTGCATCGTTGAGATGTTTAGTTCAAATATAAGCTTGTTGAAATCAAATATCATATGACTCAAAACTTGATTCCTTAAGTTTTTGATTCAAATATTGTATTAAGATTCATGTTGATCAAGTGATTAAAATGCAATTGATCACACACACCGTGTGTGTGTGTGTGCATATATATATATATATATATATAATTATATTAAAGCTTGCCGCATCATTGTCGGAGTTCTGCCGCAGCACCACCGAACCACCAAGGGACGTCGGGGTTCTGTCGCACCACAGTCGGACCACCAAGGGACACCGGAGTTGTGTCAAACCACCATCAGACAATCAAAAGACATCGAAGCACCATCCGAAGCCGGAGTACCCTCTGACTCTGAAGTGCCACTACCAGACCACCGCCTGATACTGGAGTGCTGCCGAACCACCACATGATGCCCGAAGTTCTGCCGGAATTACGATCCTTTCGACCTCTATTGCCTTTTATGGTCCTTCTGATCTCCCTTGCTAGACAATGATCTTTATGACCCCAATCTCCTACCGACTACGATCTTTTCTACCATCGTCATCTGATTACGGTCCTACTGACCTACTTTGTTAGCCACCGGTGGTCCTGCTGCCCAAATGAACATATCAACACTGATTCTTCCAACTCCTACCATATAATGCACTCTATATGATGTATATTTGCTACTTCAAACCAAGGCCTTCTCTCAAGGAAAGGCCTCATTTGTAATCAACTGCAAAGACTAGTGGATTCATTCAATCTGGGCCAGGCTCCGTGGTTTTTCTCCTTTTCAGGGGTTTCCACGTAAAAATTATGGTGTCTCTTGTGATTAATGCATCTACCTTTTCTACCTGTTTGGGTGCTGGATTTTCGTATAACGCTAAGATATTAAACTATATACTTCACTACCATCGTGAATATTCCAGGACGCAACAAAGCTGACAATGGGTGAATCTCGCTCATAAATATAGATTTTAGTCTCATAAATTTGACTTTAGTCTCACATTTAAAATTTTTAAAAATATTTCTATACAAAAATATTAAATGAGTGAATCTCACTCATAAATATAAATTTTAGATTAAAAAAATTTATTCATTAGTATATCTATCCTGATTTTTATCTCTTAGATTCATATTCTCCAACATAAAAACTTGTATATTTTAGTGACTAAATAAATTATAATTGATCAAATAAAATTCACATTAATGAATTTGTATCTATTGAGATAAAATAATAATTCTTAAAAGATGAAAAATTGTATAAATGACCATTTCAAAAATAAATAAATAACCCAATAAGTTAAATATTTTATAAAAAGAGAAATATTCTTCAAAACACTTTTGAGTTTTCACCTAAAGCAACACATAGCCCAAATGTGATGCGAAAAACACTATTTTTAAGAATTAGAAGACCAGGGCTTCGTTTAGGGAAGCTTTTTAACTAATTTTTAAAGAAGCCTTCTGGTACAAATTTTTTTGTCATGCCCTTAAAAATTTGGCGAGCGACGGAGGGCGACGAGCGAAACAGCGGCGATGTGAGAGAAAGCCACGAAAGAAATGAGCGGGCAGAGGGGCTCGGGTTCGAAAATAAGGCTTTCGCCAGCGGATTTTCCGGCATCCAAGACGCCGGAAACCTTTCCGGTGCACTATGCGCCAGTATTAAGCCGTTGAGTTTAAAAAGCCCGGCGCATTATCTGCCGGTAATTGCGCCGGCTATTTTTCCGCCGTAACGTGCGTCGGGACCACTAAAATGCTGGTTTTGTTCGACGTACTTCCCGGCTCATATGAGTTCGGAAAATTTCTGGCGCCATATGCGCCGTAAAAGACGTCGTAAAATTTCCGTCGCAGCATGCGCCGTTGCAGGCGCCGTTTTTTACCGGCGCAAAATTATCCTCCGAAAATTCCAACGGTAATCGCGTGTTTTTTCCCGTAGTGATTTTTATAAATTATCAATATAAATAATAACCAATCAAAGTAACTAAAATCATATACAACAAAATATTTTCTCTATTCGTTCGCAAAAATGACATTTACACTAGCTAGGAGATCACTACAATCAATAATATATCACAAGCTCCTGACTTCAAAAGAATAAAAGAAAATGAAGAACAAAATATAAAGAAGAATATAATGAACTTTATCAGTATCACTACTCACGTGAATCCTGACCTCTTCTTAGATTTGAATTCACATAATAACCTAAAAAGCCCAGCAATTAACTAAAATTATATCATTGCTTTCAATGTAATGTAAAAGAATCAATATTTATATTCAGTTCTAATCAATATCAAACGTTAATATAAGTAATAAAAATATTTAAAATTAATAATAAATTAATATGATGAGTAAACACAAAATAAATATATCAACTGTCAAACTATAAGAAAAATAATTTAGGATGCTATGCTATGTTGAAATAAGAATAGAAAGATGATTCCTTACAGTGAGATGAACAAATTTTGCAACATGACCGATTGCCAAAAATTACTCCACGATCTTCAAATCTAGCTTTATCTTTCCTCTCTCGTCAAAATTCTCTCTAATTTATCTTGCCTACTCTCTGTTAACCGATTTTTAGGAAGGAAATGGGATTAAGTTAAGTGATGTAATGATTTAGGATATTTAATAAAATAATAAAATAATAATTAATATAATTGTATAATTTAATCATTTTCAGTATAAAATTTATATAAATTTTTTTAGAACTTCAAAAATTATAAAAAAATATCTATAAAATATCTTATTTCATTTAGAAAATTTTGGTAAAACATGTTTACAAAATAAACACCTGACGGTCTCAAAATCCCCACTTATACCAATAATTATCTATTTTTCAATGATTTGAACAACTGCCCAAATTTATGAAAAAAATATTCTAAGTAAAACACAATAATATATATCTTATGACATATACGATTTTAAAATTTGACTTATAATTACTCCTTAAAAAAACTTTTTGATTGGGTTATTACTTTTTTAGCTTAAAAAACTTTTGTACTTGAAAGTTTTAAAGCAAGTAAGAAAGTTTTTCCAAACGAAGCCTAAGATTTCAATTGGTACTGACTTTTTTTAACTATAAATTTTGTACTGAGAAGCTGATTTAGAAAGCACGCAGTACGAAAGTTGTCCCAAGATTTCATACTGCTTCAAAAAACAAATTTTTATTAGAAATTTTTTTTTGAAAAAGAAAATTCTATATAAAAAAACTACTTTAAAAAGTAGTACGAAAGTTGTCTCAGATGAAGCTTAAAACTTTATTTGGGACAACTTTTTTACTGCGTCATAATTAAAGTTGTTTAATAGAAAGTAACATTTTAAAGCCGTTGTAAAAAGAGGTTTTCTAGTACAAATTTTTTTGAAAGAAAGAAAAAAATAGCAACCAAATAGAAATTGTGGTTGTAATATGAAAAGTAAACCAATAAAAAAGCTCTTCCAAATGAAGGCTAAATCTATATTTATTCAAAAATAAGATGTAAAAGGCTTAGCACTAAAGTCATTTTTTCTTAATTATGATATTAAAGCACTTTTAAATTACATTAACCTTAATTTCAGATAAGGAGCATCTATGTTTGCGGCAACTTTTGATGTCACAAGCCTAATAAAAAGCTTAATAGGGAATAAAAAGGTAAGCCTTGCATGTGATGTGTCTCTTAAGAAAATATTTTTTTGATTAATTTCAATATTTGGCTCAAAATTATCATAATTAATGCTCAACTAATCCTCCCATGGGAAGGTTTGAAGATGGTGATTGTCATTGTAGCTTATGCCTTATAGGATATTATCCATTGATTATTTGATTACGATATTATGACGAAATATATGTAATTAGTATTAATGTGTGGTTAAATGCATTGATGTGCATCTACTCTTTGAATTAAGATAGTTATGAACATAATTAGATGATCCATTCATTATTTTTATGTGGTATGATGGTTTAATGTTAATCTTAATTAAAGCAATATGAATTAATTATCTTTCAACTAATTGAATGAAAGATCGACATGTTTGTAGTCAAGATGTATTATTAGCGTGAATCATTTCTTAGTAATGATATGTCTCATATATTCCTCAAAAGCTTCATTAATGTACCAAAATGCTATTTATTTGAATACTAAAAATTTATATATGTTGAATGGGGTAGGGTGTCAAAATGGGTTGATAAGTCGGGTGGGTTCGAGTCTATCCCTAAATTGACCCAACCCGAATCTAGTTAACTCGATCCATACCTATTAACCTATTTTGGTTAAAAAAATGTAACTTTTTTTTTCATTATTATTTTATTAATAATTCTCATAAGTAACTTATTAAATATAAAATTTAGGATATTTGATTTTTAAAAAATAAGACTATACTCATAAGTAAAAAAAAAAAAAATAATAAAGACAAAAAAGATTTAAACCGGTTATTTTTGGGTTAAAATGGGTTGGTGGGTCAGCACAAACTCTACTTGTATAATAAACGGGTTAAAAAAACTGAACTTGAACTCAACCTGTTTATTAAATGGGCCAACCTGAATCCGAATTTTTTGGGTCAAGTTGGATCGATTTGGTAGGTCGGATCATTTATTGACACCACTGAATTGTGACAATATAATGTGTTATTATTCTCTCTCTTCATATCAAATAAGAAAGGCAAATTATCACGTGCGGAGTCAGGAAGTCGTCCAGAGACCAATAAAGAAGGGTATGGTTTGTAGCTCCTATAAGGAATTTAGTGGATTTTATCATGCCTGATGAAATTTTAAGAATATATAATTATCATGATGAATCCACGTGATTTGATGGGCTCTTAGTGGATGACATTTGACAAAACTTTCATTTGAGTGGAATGACAAAAAATGTTGAGATTTCACATATGAAGGAGAGATTATTAAGGAGCATGAATTTAAAAGTTATATTTTAGTCTATTGATTTTTTTAAATAAAGACCTAAATAATTTCATAGAAAGACTATATAATATTGTTTTAATTTAGATATTTAAGGGTCTAAATTAATACTTTTATATAGTCGAAGACTATTTTAGCCCTTAAAAATAACTTAGGGACCAAATCAGTCATTTTCTCTAAATAGATTAAATTTTATCATCTTCAATAAATTAATAAGACCCCATGGGCCATGGGCACATGGAAGAGAAAGGAAAACTCTTGAGGGACAAGAAGAGAAGAAGTCTTATTTTCTTCAGAATAAGTCTACTTGGAAGTCTTGAAACACTAAAAATTATAAAAGTTTGTTCTCTTTTTCAATCTTTCGATATTATTATTATTATTAGCCTTAATTTTATCGTCATTTTTTATTACTTTGAACATATTATTATTTCATTTGTCGCCATCTCACAATAAAATATGAAAAAAGATAAATATTTTAATCGAATTTCACAATTTTTGAATTTTTCTTATATTTATTAATTATAGTTTGTATAATGACACATATTAATAGTTTTATTTGGTTTTTAATGATGGTTATGAAAATACAGAATAGTTTTAAGCCTTTCCTAATTGTTAATATAATAAATAAAGAATTTGTCAATATAAATCAGTGTCAATTGACGAGTCCATATTTGAAAATTCAAATTGAAGGTGACATATGGAGGGCTATCTTCATAAAATTGGGGAAATTATCTAGATGTTCAAGATTTGACTTTGGCTTCAATTGAGACGGTTTTCTTTCTCCTTCTTAAAACAACTTTAAATTTTTGTACTAAAAAGCTGCTTTAAGAAGAGAAGCAGAAAGAAAGTCGTCCCAAACGAAGCCTTGGACGCTTAAATATTCAGAAAATTCAATTCAAACTATGGTTTTGTTTAGGATGACTTTTTTAGGCTTCGTTTGGGACGGCTTTCTTACTGCTTCTTAAAGCAGCATTTTTGTATAAAAATTAATATTTTTTCATTAGAAAGTAGTTTTAAGTAGTAAGAAAGCAGCCTCAAACAAAACTTTACTGTTTTGTAATGCTACTTTTTAGTATAAAATCTCTTAAAAGAAGGGAAAAAAATAGTGGCCTAAAGCTGTCCCAAATGAAGCCTAAGTTGAGCTGGTTAAATCTAATCAAGCTGTTCAAGTCAAGTTAATTCGACCTATTAAAACTTTTATTGGGACATCTTTTTTGTTGCTTTCTAAATTAGTTTATTAGCACAAAAAATTCTTAAGTGCAATAAAATAGTGGTGGCCAAAAGTTGTCCCATATGAAGCCTAAAGTTTCGTTTGGGACGACTTTCTTACCGCTTCTTAAAGCAAATTTTTTAGCACAAAAATTAAAATTTTTTTACTAAAAAGCTGCTTTAAGTAGTAAGAAAGATGTCTCAAACAAAATCTAAGTCTCATACCTGTCAGTTTACAACATAATTCGTCCCAACAGTCGACTATGATTCAAGAACTTATCTCAGCCGGCAAGTAAAGCTTTTTAGTAAGCTATAGTGATTTTCATCTAAAAAGTTGACCATGAAAACAACTTCATCAAGTTGGGCCTTCAACTAGGCTATACAATTACTATATTTTCTCTTATTTTATGTATAATAATATATGTAGCCAATTCTATAATATTCTATCCACAATTTAAATATATAAATATAGAATCAAGGGTTATAATTTTAGCCTTTGCCTTGTACAATAATGCTGAATCTAACTACTATTATTTTGAATATAATAATAATAATAATAATAATAATAATAATAATAATAATAATAATAATAATAATAATAATAATAATAATAATAATAATAATAATAATAATAATAATAATAATAATAATAATAATAATAATAATAATAATAATAATAATAATAATAATAATAATAATAATAATAATAATAATAATAATAATAATAATAATAATAATAATAATAATAATAATAATAATAATAATAATAATAATAATAATAATAATAATAATAATAATGAGAAAAGGATTGTTAGAAAGAAAAATAATTTACTGAGGTCAAGTTTATTCAGCAGAGAAAAAAAAATTAGGCTTCTATTAGAAGAAGAATATTATAATCCATTTTATTTGTATATGTTTCATTCTCAATTATAAATTTAAAGTATCAAAATTTATTAGCTAAGAAGGCAAAAAAAAAAGAAGTCAAACTCCAAAATTGTTGATGTTGTATACCCCAAATTAATCATGTTGCGTTCTAGTCAATCCAGTCAACTAAAAAAAATCGATCCCATGGAATAATCAGATCAGACTAGACTAATCAGTTACTTTATATATGTATGGCAATTTTATATCTAAAAATTTTTTAATGTAAAACCATAAAAAGGGGAAAAGTCACTTGGCTTGATCCGATTAAAATAATTTCACTAGTGTTTGTAGTCTATTACAAATAGTGCCCTTCTGCGGGGGAAGACATTTGCTCAATGTATCATGTAGAGCACATCGCTCATTTGGCACTATTAATATGCCGCCAGATTACTTCCCGTAGATGGCACCAAACTGTTGCAGACTGGAACATTCACAATTGTTGAGAGATAGCTTAATGTCTTGGCTTGAACAAAGATATAGCATAAATACAGATAAAGAGAGTGGGGTGAGATAGTCATAAGAGACCAAGATTTTTACGTGAAAAATCATAAAAAAGGGAAAAACTATGGGGCATGATCCCAGTTGAAATTGCTCCACTAGTATTTATTATTGATTACAAATGAGGCCCTTCCATGGGGGGAAGGCCTTAGCTTGAAGTAGAAAATATACATTATATAAAGCACATTACAAGGTGGTAGTTAGAGAAATATAATGATATGATAGTTATTCTCAATAGAGTACGGGCCTATTTGGCCAGTAGAATCATAGTCAGACGACAGCGGTAGAAGAGACCATACTCTGTGGGAAATAGTGGTCAGACAGACCATACTTAGTAGGAAACAATGGTATGAGGGATGGTAGTCGGCAGGTGTTGGAGGTCGCAAGGACCATAGATGACGGGCGATGTTGGTCAGAGTGACTATAGTCAACAGGTGATAGTGGTCCGAGGGACCGTCGTCGGTAAGTGGCGGAGGTCGCAGGGACTGTAGTCGGCTAGCGATGGTGGTAAGAGGGACCCTAGTCAGCGGTTGATAGGAGGTCGGAGGGACCGTAGTCGATGGACGATGGTGGTCGAAGGGAGCATAGTTAACAAGCGACGGAGGTCAGAGGGACTATAGTCGGCGGGCAACGGGAGGCTGAAGGGACCATAGTTGGCGAGCGACGGTGGTTGAAGGGACCATAGTTGGCAGTTGATGGAGGCTAGAAGGACCTTAGTGGCGAGCGACGACGATGGTCGAAGGGACCGTAGTCGGCAAGTTATGGGAGGTCGAAGGGATCTTAGTTGGCGAGCGACGATATGGTCAAAGAGACTGTAATTAGCGGTCGAAGGGACCGTAGTCAGCGCGCAACAAGAAGACAAAGGGACCATAGTCGGTAGGCGACAGTGGTTGAAGGGACCGTAGTCGGCGGGTGACATAGATTAGAGGAACTATAGTCAGCGGGCGACGATGGTCGAAGGGACTATAGTCAGCGGTTGATGGAGATTGACCTAATTTATGGTCTTAGGAGTTGACCTAATTTCTCAAGCTCCTAGTTTATGACAATAAAATACCATCGTGGTCTTCCTTTACCTCTTTGTAGTTCTCTTTTGTCTTATTTTTTCCTCTATCTTTTTATTTTTTCTATTTTTCATAACTAATTTTATGAGTAAGATATGGGTATTATCCACAGACAAATTTGAATTAAGCAGATGTAGAATATGAAGTTATTTCATTCCTCTAAAGAAGTATTAGTCTAACTCAACCAGTATAATTTAAATTGATGCAATTTTTAAAATGAATAAACCTAACTAAAGTCAATTTAATCTTTTTTTCAATCAAAATTTATTCTAAATTAAATAATAATAATGAATTTGCAAATGAACCAACATATTAAGGAGTCAATAAGTGTGAAAATATTTTTAATTTTGAAGTGGACATCACATGGATCATACTTCTATTATTTTGAGTGTAGCTTAAGATAGTAGACCTTTTGTTTAAAGGCCTTTGCCTAATAATTATCTTTTTTATTTAACTATTTTTATTAAATAATTGGGAATAATTTCACATGGCTTGTGAGGTTTTAGGGAGTCAAGTGGGGTCCAACAGGAAATTTAAGCAGAAATGATGGGTTTAGGTGAGCTACAATTATTTATGAAATCCTTTAGTCAGACCTCACAAGAAATTAATGATTTTTATGAGTTTTTTGCTTGATTTGAAGGAAGTGATAGAAATAAATTTATATAGGAAAATAAATTAAAATGATGTAGAAATTAAATTTTATCCATTTTGTTTTTTTGAGGAAAAAAAGAGTGATATTTTGTTTTCTTTTAGATTTTTTTTTTTTTTTTGGAAAAGGAGGATATATCATATATGAGTGGTATTGGTGATTGGATAATCTTTTTTCTTGTTTTTTTTTTTAAATTGAATAGAAAATTTAATTTTATATTTGTCTTTTTTATAGAGGAGCAAAATTAGTCATTGTTGTTCTTGATGTTATGGCCCAATAATTTCTGGGCCTATGGCTATGTACCTTTTTCAGCCTTTAGCCCCATTTGAGGAAACAAAAAACTGTTTGAAAATTGAACTTTTATTCTTTCTTTCTTATGTTGGTGAATAATATTTATAGGACAACTTCATACATAAATTTATATATAGTTGAAAAATAAAAATTTAACTTAAACGAATAACATTAGTATAAAATCTAAAAAATTCAAAAAAAAAAAAAATAAATTATTCTACTAATCTCTCTCTCTCTCTTTATATATATATATATGAAAATTTGTTTGACATAAGATATAAAAAATCAAAACGTTAAACCAGAGATAAATTTATGTTTATTCAAATAAAAAATAAAATTAAAATTTAATAAAAAGTATTAGTTGGAAGAATATTTATGAAAACAGGGAGAATTTTATATCTAAAATTAGCTTCATCAAATGAAGATCCCACATATAATCAGAAAAATAAATAAATAAGAAGGATAAAATTTATGATATGACTTAGTTGATCAAAGATTCCACTAATTTTAGTTTTAAATTAACCTAAATTTAAATAAGGTATTAGAAAAAATATTGTTAAAGACTTAAATTGTAATAGATGTCTCCTATTCCTTAATTTTTCTAGGAGTGGGAATGAGATCAATGACCTGAAATAATCGAGCTATTGAAGACAAATAAGGTCATATATCCTTCTCATATGTGGGAGACTTAGGCTTCGTTTGGGACAGCTTTCTTCCTGCTTCTTAAAATGACTTTCTAGTTAAAAAGTTAAAATTTTTTTTTACTAGAAAGCCGTTTTAAGAAGCAGAAAGAAAGACGTCTCAAACGAAGCCTTAGTGTCTTAAAGGATAGTGAGATATGACAAATCCAAAAACACTAGGAATGATTGGTTGGCACTCCAACAGTGACTACGACTTGAGGCCTAGCCTCCGGCGGTCCGATCACGCCGCACTGCCCGTGCTCAGCCCTAGCTATGCCTCGCT